>NC_056743.1:1868944152-1869234152 GCF_019279795.1 Protopterus annectens | reverse complement strand
GAGAATAATGAAAAACTGTGCACGCCATGGGGGCATGTGGGCGTGCTTCATGCACAGAATGTCACACCTGGGGCATCGGTTCCGTGGAACCGGGAGATGAGGCTGGCCAGGTGTGTGAGCCAACCACTGCTTCTCAAACCCCTGGCAGGATGCTACCAGTGGGAAAAACAGTGTAGACCAGCTAAGTCTACTCTTGACACAATAACAGGTCCATCCCTGGCCAGAGGAACCAAAAGTTGTGGGTCACATCAATGTCCCCACCAGTATCAGAGGATCAAGGGAAGACTCGTATGTATGTAGACTAGTAAATACAAAAAAAGACCAAAAAACACACCAAACCAGCTTAAAGTAAGGTTAGCACTTTTGTTTACTTCATAAACAAACTTCATCAGACAAATAATTAATTACAGCAAGCCCTTTATATATCCCTCCAAAACACATTAATTAAAACATTAATTACATATTTGAATTATCCTTAAAGGAACATAAACAAACAAACAAAATATATATATATATATATATATATATATATATATATATATATATATATATATATATATATATATATCACATTATTATTAAAAAATCCAAACATCAATGCTCTTACAGCAAGTTAAAAAATAATGAAATCAGTAACCTCCCATTAAATTCAACTCATCTAAAACATATTTCTAATTTCAAAAGACATTTAATAGATAAGTTATCATTCAGCCCAGGAATGGAATGTGCATTAAACCTCAGTTGCCAAATTAATTCCCTTTCGTCTAATTTCAGGGTTATAGGACCTCCTCTACCAGTGTCAAGCACTTGATCGACAACAAAAAATAGGAAGGCATGGGATGGGAACTGATTTATATGTCTAGCTATGGCATTATTCAAGTTTAGCTTCTTAATGCTGTACAAATGCTCATAGATGCGTTGTTTCAGGTACCTTTCTGTCCTTCCAATGTAAAATGCAGGACATGCCTGTCATGCTGCCATGTACACAACATTTTTAGATAAACAGCTATAATTGCCCTTAAGCAGATAAGTCTTCCCATGCATCTCAAATGAATCTATGACTTTAATAAATTTACAAAAATGGCAAAAGCCACACTTGGATATTCTACCATTATAGGTAATATTTTATTATTATTCCTTTCCAAGACATTTTTGAGATTGTTGCCCTTTCTAAAAATAATTCCAGGTCTTTCCTTAATCCTACTATTAATCAAAGTGTCCTCCCTCAAAAAACACCAATTTTTATTAATAATGTACCTGAGATTATCTGCATCAAGGGAAAATGTCGTAATAAACCCACTCTGTGGGACATCATAAATATGTAATTAATGTTTTAATTAATGTGTTTTGGAGGGATATATAAAGGGCTTGCTGTAATTAATTATTTGTCTGATGAAGTTTGCTTATGAAGTAAACGAAAGCGCTAACCTTACTTTCAGCTGGTTTGGTGTGTTTTTTGGTCTTATTTTGTATTCATTAGTTTGTGTTTTTCTTCGCTTTATTTATATTGTATGTGGACTAAACGGATGAAGAGCCGGCCGAAGCTTGAGTCAAGACAGTATACTGGAGGAGTACTGAGACGTGCAGAGAGGGAAATGTGTGGGAGTGTGGTATGGCTGGGCTAGCAACTGGAGAATGGATGGATGCTGTGTACGTGTAGCTTGGGGGCCAGGGGAAGGGAACATGGGTATGACATTATGGTAGAAATATGCAAATGAAGCAAAACAGCAATTGTGTAGTGGCAGAGCATCCGCCTAATGAACATGCATTCCTGGTTCGAGTCCCACTGCAGCACATTCTATTTTCCATGTGAAATATGTATATGAACATCATTTTGCTGTATAACCTACTAAATAACATTTGAATTTGAACTAGAGTACTGCATTAAATGCACATGTGAAGTGTCAGTGTCATAATTAATAAGGCACTAGTAAGCAGGTGTAAGCACAAATAAGCAGTAGTAAGCATAGATAAGCAGTAGTAAGCATGTTTAAGTGTGTTTGCGTGGGGGTAAGCATTGCCTACACAGATTAAGCAAAGTAGAAGCTAACTGAGTGTAAGAAACTGCACACAGAGGTTAGCATTGCTTAGCTCCACGGAAACCCCCACACACCTGCTTACAACTGCTCAAAAGTCCCTTAATCACTCTGCATTTAATGGCTGGTGTTCTGCCCAGCAACAAAATATACAGCCTCTGCAAGGCCCAAATCCAGGACCCTGCACACCATACACAAAGTGGTTTACCAGTAAGCCATGGCAGATGCACATAACCCTGTTGTTTTCACAAACCAATTATCCAGCACAATCAGTCAACAGTACAGGAAATGTAGTAATATCATACAACACAACCTCTTAATGCAAGAATTCCGGACAAAGTGAGCCAAAATATGGGTACAAATATGAATATCTGTCTAATACTGCACTAATACACTTAAAAAAAACTTTGCTAATTACACAGTTATATGTACTAGAACACATATTTTGAAGGGGATGAAAAGTCTGAAACACAAAAGTGTCGACACGAGTGACTGACTTCAGTCCTAAGACCCATGTCAGTTGCCAAGAGAAAGAGGTACAGGCCAAAAATATAAGCCGAACATGCATGGACATATGGACAGATATATATCTGTAAATGTAGACAGACAGCTATAGGTATATATATATATATATATATATATATATATATATATATATATATATATGACTCACAAATAATCATAAAACAGCAATTGTACATAGATAGATAAATATGTTCATTATATATATATATATATATATATATATATATATATATATATATATAAAATACATATATATACGGGTTTCACATATATAATTATGCAGATATATATATATATATATATATATATATATATATATATATATATATATGTATACACACACATATTTATATATATATATATATATATATGTATATATATATATATATATTACAGATAGAAATGTGTATAGCATTTCCACATGGGAACAAAATCCTGAACCACTCATTACAACATAACAGACCATAAACACTGTTAATGGGGGTGGGGGCTCAAATAAAAGACATCTGGTAATTAGTGCTATGTTACCTCCCCCAGCCCTAATGGATATGCTGTGCAATCCAATATCCAGCACATGCAGTACTTGACTTAAGGACCCTCCACAACACAGCTACAGTGCTCTAACAGTAATCCAATTCACCTGTACATGTCAGGGCAATATCTGTAACATATCATGCAGAAAAGTCATTCTACCATAGGGAATGTACAATGTGAAAGGGGTACACATTACAATGGTACAGATATGCGCACACATCTATACATTGACAATTATGTTCAGGTACATATATATATATATATATATATATATATATATATATATATATATATATATATATATATATATATATATATAAGATATATGAGATATATAGGTACAGACACATATACACAGACAAAAGGTATTAGTAGCCATATATATGTAGAAGTAGTGTGGAAGTACTGGGTGCAAAGTATATCCCTCAGCCACTAGCCCTGTAACTGGTACCTGTGACATGTGTAGTGTGGCAACCATTCCCACAAATGAGAATACTTACATTACACATATACCCACTCACAATTCAAAGGACATGACATGACACACAGGTATGCTTACACAGAAAACCTTTATTTGTGTACTATACAATAATGTATGCCATTACTTACAGCACATAGACTTTGAAATATTTAATCAGTGATGAATGCAAGTCCCACACAAAACAGTAGATGAAGCAATGTGGATATATAACATACTATGCTGCCCAGGGCAAGGCCTTCAATTAGTACAACAGTAGACAAAGGATTTGCCTTCAAGATAAGTAAAAATCAACAATTACAGATGTAGTTCCGTAGCCTCCAATTACACCCTGTAGTCAAGCCCTAGGGGGAAATATATTAGTTGTGGTAATGGCAATGTATCTGTCACATGTATGGACTTTGGCCAACAAATTTTGTCGGAGTCCAAGATATGACTGGGATGATAGCAGGAATGCTAGCAGCAAATAATGATAGGCAGTTACTTAACAACCCCTATCTGTATCACAGCAGGACAAAGCCTGCCATATATGTGGAGGACAGAGGCAGTAACAAAGGGCCATACTTGCAATATTGCTGTTACACACCCTGGAAATTGCTGGTGTTACAGGATTTGTTACAACATACCCTTATGCAGGAATAAGACAACAGAAATACAAATGGATGTAGCCATGTACTGATAGCATGCAACAGACAGATTGCTGGTGATATATCTAGGACAAGACCTGTGTGGTGCACAGACAAAACCAAACAGACAATCCACTGGCCATCATGTGGATAGGCCCACAGTAGAAAGCTATGCAGACAGACTGCATTCCATCCTAAACTACTATGTACACGCAAACACTGCAAGACCAGCAATATACAATGCACATAACAACACTACTCACTCTGTCTGTAGGTCCGTAACCTCATGCAAATGTGTAGTTGGCCTGTGTCTGCAAGTCCTGCTGTAAGAGGTATTGCAACCTGCTGTCTGTAACACTGCTGTCCACATGCAGGAAGGATGTCTTCCATACTGGAAATGTTAAGGGACAATGCCCACATGAGTCAGTAATTTATAGTACTGGGTTGCCATGACAGTGGTTATCTGAAGTACTACACAGCAGGCTGCATGCAGTTAGCAACTGTTACACACTGATTGATGCAGAACCAATCATCTGATCATGTGCAACACCTACAAAAGCCATGTTGCAATCCATTCAAACCAGCCCAATCACTCTAGTGGAGAGAGAGAGAGAGAGAGAGACAGACAGACAGACACATGTACACACACAGGAAAAAAATGCAAACGGAAAGGTGTCACAGCCATCAGAAAAAAAAAGTATGTAAAACATAAATGTATGTAATTGAATGTAGTATGTGGTATAGATTAATAGGATATATGATGTGGAATGTTTTATATGTGCCATCTGTAGTTGTCCCTGTAATGATGTTCTGCTGAACAACTGCTCTGGACAATACTGTCTGTCACTGTAGGCAGTGGGACATATCTCCCAACTGTGCAGATCAGCAATGACTGGCAAAGATGTAAGCCATAATATCTGTGTTTGGTATGTTAGTGTGGGCAATAGCTGGTGGTGGAAGTACTGCCGTCATGATAGACACATGGGTGTCAGAGCACACCACTTGCAGGGCAGTCATGTTAATGTGTAATGTAGCATGCACAAATGCCATAGTTGTATAATAGGCTTACCAGCAATCTCTCACCATATATACCACCCTAATGTTAGTCTGTGTTCACATGTGACACCTGTCTGTGTTGCTGCAAGGCAGAACAGTGCAGCTGTGAATGAAAGACAGTTACAGAATGTGGACCAGATGTCTGTATGCACCCCATATATAGATAAATATCTGTGTGATATATAATGAGACGTGTATGTCAACAGATACACAGACACTCATATAGATATAGGTATATCAGCAACCTACAAGATATATCTACACACACACACACATATATATATATATATATATATATATATATATATATATATATATATATATATGGGTCTACTTGATATGGCTGAAATTTCAAAATGTCGACTTTCATATGGCCGAGACCATATGATCAACATTTGAAATCTCAACTATACAAGTAAAACACAAAACTCAAACACAAACTTACCTTAATGCTGCTAACTGGGGGGATTCGGCCCCCTGCACCCCCACACCCCCATAACTTAAATATCCCAACTCCGAGATCGCACTACAGTGTGGAAGTGAAAATCTTTCCATTCTGCATTGTAGCATGATGCCGCTTCCCCATGGTCGACATTTCAGATGTTGATCATATGGTCTCAGCCATATGAATGTTGACATTTTGAAATGTCAACCATTAGAAGGGGACCCATACATATATATATATATATATATATATATATATATATATATATATATATATATAGTGGCACTGACAATGGCATGCAGGTGAAATAGTCTGTAACAGGCCAGCAAAGATAGTTTTCCCGTAGGGAACATGGCTACAAACACATAGCACAAAGCATGGCACAAACACATAGCACAAAGCTTGATACAATACAAAATACGTCCCAATGGTAGGTAAGCAGCGGATATACCAGTTGCATTCTGTGATCGGTTTGTTGTAACTGATATGGTGGGGGGAGACAAAGATGTATATTAAGAACTATGGTAACCCTGCTGTATGAGTTGCTCAGACCTGTTTCCATCTTTATGTCTTCCATGGAAGATGGCCCACAGGAGATTGCCAGCTTACAGTGCTGCCGAAACGGAACTCATCATTGAACATTTGGTACAGCACTATGAACTGCTGTTTGACCAAACTGCCCATGATCAGCAGGAGAGGACCGCCCTGTGGAATGATCTAGTTCACAGGGTCAATGATGTTGGACTACAGAACCGCAGCTATGAGCAGGTCCGGCATCATTGCACTGACCTGCTTTGCCATGTACGTCGGCATGCAGCTGCCATATGGGGGGACTACCTTACAACAGGGGGGGCAAGCCACTCATCCACCCCTCACCCATGTGGAGGATCTTCTCAGCAGCCTTGTGGCACCTGCCTGCCTGCAGCATCAATAACTGGCAGGGTGCATTGTGGAGGTGGGTGCCACCAACACACCGGCTGAGGAGTGTGCAGGTAAGGCCTCAGGGCACATCAGTATACCACTCTTGTGTATGCATCCGCATCTGTACAGGTACATCATGCAAATCTGAGATGTCATATACATAGTCTGTTGCTGTGTAGTAGTAATAAACATTCATGCATAAGCTATAGTAATGTGGACTTCTACTGTTGATGTAACTTAATGCTGCACTCACCCTTTACGAATGCCACAGCTGTGGTCACTAACATCTACTTTCTGACACTCTTATGTATGTCACTCCAGGATATCATCATGGCAGCAGCCTGTAGCCGGTGAGTATGGTTCATGTTCATGCATGACAATACACTGAGCATGTAATAGCTATGGGATATTCCATGCACACATCTAACACACCTACCTATACTGCATGCTGTACATGTTCATTTTTCATTGCTATGAAATGCACTGCATCACAGTAGACACCATGCTGGGGTATCGGAAATGTACAACAGACACATGCAAGATAACTAACATCCTGTCATTGTGAAATGTGTCCACAGGGATGAGAAGTATGGCAGGACACATGGCCTACAGTAGGGACATGTGTGAAACAACACCCTCGTGGCTGTATCTGCACAAAATCAGGTTAAGTAACTGTGGTGGATGTAAACCTGACCCCACAGCAATAGTGACAGCAGTGTGTGTACTCCAAGGGATGTGCATATGAGTAGACCTTGCAACCATGCAGAGTTCTGGGACATGTGTAGGACACCCCTCCCATAGCCATGGTAAGGTCTAGTGGTTGTCAGTGTAATAGTCTTGTACTGGTCATACATGCACTGCTGATGTTGTGGTCTGTAAAGCAGACATCAGGCATTCACAAATGATATCTGTTCACATATCATCCCAAGTATTAGTTGCTCTAACACATAGGGGCTCTGAGCATTGGAGCTGACATAACTGACACAGTACTACATATGCAGCAATTGTTTGTACACCTGTGAGGTATGGTGCACAGTACAAGGCAGGGTACAGAACAGGTCCACAGTAACACTTTGTACATGGGTGCAGTGTTAACAAGGAGAAAGGCCATCACCTACCAACACAGCCCATGCATCACACACATGTATACTGGCACTAGCATGAAGTCACTATAGTTGCACTGCATGTTGTTGAGCACCATATGTGATGCATCCTGACAGAAGGATAATGGTAGTACTGTCTGTGCAAAAGTTGTGCAACCCCACATGTAGGTGTGTGTGTGTGTGTGTGTCAGGGTGTGTGTGTGTTGATTGTGTCTGTAAGTGCAATCTGATGGAGTGGAGTGTGGTTGATGCATGTCAGATGTGTGTGTTCATGTGTGTCTGTTTGTGTGGGTGTCCATGTATGCACAGGCAATAGTGGGATTGATCACTTGGCAGTATTTCTCCTTGGGATTGTGCTGTACATGTAAATGGAGTGACACATGAGACACCACGACACCCTGTCTGATATGTGAACACAGGACAGCTGATAGCATAACAAGGTCTGTAGCATGGAACATGCATTGGGAGGGAAAATACATACCGGGTATAAACATCATATTGCCAGCAGCAGATAGATAACCAGCTACCCACGTATGCAGCACTACTAATGCAATGGGGAATTACCAGAGCACATCAGTGAGTGTATCCAGGTATTACTGTTGTCCGCATAATCGGTTGATTGTGCAGCAGATGTGGCATGGACTGAGCAAGACTGTAGTATGAGACTCCGGTGTGTGACATATGTAGTGAATGTAGCAGCCCTTACCATATAGGGGCCATGTACACCATGACTGGACATACACAGGGTAATACTGGATGACAGCAGTGAGGCCATGTACTACCTACTCCACCCAAGTCAGGGAGGTGATGCAGTAACAGGTCATATGTTGTGATCGCACGTGTAGACATGGAGAGGAATGATATGTTAATGGGTTGTATTAATGAGTGTATGTTAGCAAGTGATATGCAGGATGGGGAACATATGTAACTGAATGTGGGACTGTCTGTAAACCCAGGGGAAATGGAGGTAGTAAGGTGGACTGTCAGTGTATGTGGGTATACATGTGTGTGTGTGTGTGTGTGTGTGTGTGTGTGTGTGTGTGTGTGTGTGTGTGTGTGTGTGTGTGTGTGTGTGTGTGTGTGTGTGTGTGTGTGTGTGTGTGTGTGTGTGTAAATGTGTGCACTGTTATACAATGCTGTACAGGTCTTAAAGTGTGTGTTTGTTTCCCCCACAGGTGGCGAGGTGGGTCAGGGTCCCTCCTGCATGCAAACTGAGGTAGGTGTCCGTACAGACACTGATGATGATGATGATGGTACTGTTGAGGCACAGGTGGGGTTGTCAGAGGCCGACTCTGTGCCATCATGTGTCATCACACTCCTAGCCACCCCAAGCTCGCACACAGTTACAGTGCCCCTACAAACCCCATCACAAGTGGCCATAGCAGATGGACAGTTGGCAGTTGGTGCCAGTGACCAGGAAAGTGTGGTGTCCATGCCAACTGTGTCGAGTCACAGTCAGCATAGCCTGATGCCCAGCAGGGCACTACATTGGCAGATGTGCCGTGATGCTCATGGGAGGGCCGCTGGTCATCATGCCCCTGGCAGAGGCGCTACAACTGGTACCACCAAGAGCATGTTTTAGGCCATAATGGAGGCACAGACACATATTGAAATGTACACCAGACAGGGCCTGAGGCTGCAGAGGGCTGCTTTCTCATCTGTAAGTGGCAACCTCTGTGAACTTGCTGCTGCCCTCTGTGAACAGACCAAGGTCATGGATAGATGGTGGGGTGAGATGGTGGGCTTCCTGGACCGTAATATGTCTGTGCTTGAATGTGTGGAGGGAGTGGTGCCACGGCTGCATAGATGTATGCCAGAAATTCCAGCAGCTGGCGGTCAATGTGGACGTGCCAGGATGCCAAGCTGCCCCATAATGGTAGTACCAGCCCCAGCACACCACTGGGGGTGCTGTCCACACCAGACCAAAGCAGGCCTTGTGCACGTGGCCATGGCCAGTCCCAGGTGGGACATGGTTCCAGCAGACATCTGTCATCATCAGGGGAGAATAGCACCTCAAGATCTGTACCTGCACATGCCCATGGAACCCCTGGCAGGCACAGTCAGCGTGTCTGTGGCCAGAGACAGTGAACTGCACACCCTGCCAAGTATGGCCTGCAGCTGTCCAACAACACGTATAGGGCAGCCACATGACAGAACTGTGTGCATGCATACCCACACATTATACAACCACACCTAGGGTGACCCCATACCAACACACACCACATCACCATGCCCCAATCAAGGAACCAAACCCCTCACCCACACACATGGTGACACATGTATGGACCACTCTCGGCCTCTGGCAAACCAGCAACACACCCTGTGCGTATGATGATTCCTGTGCCACATCCCTGTCATCCACAACATCGATGCAGGGACAGGCTAATATGGTTCTGATGCACACGGAGACTATAATAGAGTGCTGCAATGTACTGCAGTGTAAGATGTTGTCAGGGGTAATGTGTAATGCATACATGTCAGCAGTGGTGGCTGGTGACTTTAAATTAAAGGAGGGTTGCAGGAGACAGCTGAATGGGTGGGGCCAATGGGAAGGGGTGTTGCCAACTAGAAAGGGGTGGAGCTATGCTCAAAACCACAACAACTGGAACTTTAATTAAATACGCTGCCCTGGGTGCCAAACAGTCATTACGAGAGTGCAATCAAGACAAAATGAAGTGTAGAAGAAAAAAAATATTTCAATGCATTGGCTACATGACAACTTACTTAATATCCAGATGGAAACACGGGTTGTGAGGCATGAAAAAATAAATTACTTTTTAAATACATTATTGGAATGCCAGTCAAAATCAAGTATATCTAAACAAGCAGCACTCAACTCAAACCATTACTCCTTACACTGCAGTTCTAATTATAATTTATAATTTATATTCAGTTTTATAAAATTACCAAGTAACATGCTGAAAGTAGCAATCTCTGTGATACCCCCACATGTAGAAATGTTTCTTATCCAAAAAAGACCTGCTGCCTGACACAACTATCTACTTGTTTCATGGGTAAGACATGATCAAAGTAAAAAATTAACAGCAAACAAGAAACAAGCTCAAGATAAATTGCTTAAAGGATTCCTGCACAAGTTATGGACCACACATGATAGATTGGCATTCTGTTTAGTTTATGGTAAAGCCTGCAAAGATGACTGCAAGTCTCCAACAGAATATGACTGCAAGTCTCCAACAAATATAATGAGCTTCTGAAAATACTGTAATCCTGTCCTTTATTACAAATACTGTCATATGCATTTCAATACCTAAGGCTTATACATTATCTAGTTATGTAAATAAATATTCTCTGCATGGCAACAATGAAAAGGCTTTCAATGCTGGTAATTCTTTAACAGTATGCTTATTAAAGCTTACTTGCATCTTACAATCTCTGACAAGCTTACCTGATGCTCATTAAATAATTGCTACTTAAACAGAGCAACAGGGCACTGTGACAACATACATTTCCTGAATAATAAGAAGCATAAATCAACAGTATAAAAATATGACAGAAAACCAGAACATTCTGCAAAATCAAGGACAGATGAAAATCCACGGTCTTACTTGTGGTCTACCTTGGATGGGGGAATACTCTGCACACTTACACTGCATAACTTCTCCTTGCCTTCCTTAGACACATCCAGAGCCACAACAATGTGGAGTAGGGTGCAACAAGTATGTCACAATTTGAAATGTCTCTGGCTAATGGTGATGGCTCTGACACTCATACCTCTCAACTTCAGAGCAAGAAATCCGGACAAAGCCATACATAGAACTAGAAGTGGGACACAGTCCCAAAAAGAAGGACAATTTTTAAATATTGCTCTTATAAACTTAGATAATAGAACAATAGTAGGTATTGCATTAGTACGAATTTTCTGAAGGGTATGAAATCTGAAACTCAAATGTCTGCCATTATTTTCTATCTTCAATCTTTAATGACTTGCCACTAATTTGCCAGAAAACCACAATTTTATGAAAACCGACCAAAAATGTGATGCAAAAATATAAAGTTGTCACACAATACAGCTTGGAACCTGCCAAAGAAGGGACACCTTTTTAACATTAACACTGTTAACTTGAGCATCTAACAAAATAACAGCATCTACATGCATTTCTGAAATAAAAGTAATCTATAACTCTGATCATTATAGTTATATATAATTGTAAACCCTCCACGTTTTCTTCCAAAATTGCCATTTTGAGGAGGGATTATTAGGGAGAGCAACATTTTGAGCCAAAATTGGGGACAGTTGAGAGGTTTGGATATTCCTAAATCTGCAAAGCGATTTGCACATACCTCTCAACCTCTTAATGCAGGAAATTTGGACAAGGCCAAATATATTGGGGGAACATACAAACACTACTAAAAATTGCTCTTGTATAAACTTAAGACAGTTGATAGAATAATAGGTCTTGCTTTAGCATGCATTTTTCTGAAGGTTATGACGTCTGAAACTCAATGTCTGTCATTTAGTGACTTCATTCCTAAATGATTTGCTAGAAAACCACAAATTTTAAGAGAAACAAACCAAAAATAAGAAGCAAATATCTATTCATTCTACAAAAATATGGACAACTGAGAAGTATAGTACAACCGGGGCTGTTTGCTACTCCCCCCTCACAAAATCTTGGTCGAATGGAGCCTCCCCCCTGCAGCCATTCCAATGTCCCATTCCTTGGTTATTTTGCCCCATTTACCATAAACACTGTAATGTGCATACTGCTTTACTTCTGCAATGATTTAGATTTCATTTGAAAGTTTTATTTTGCATTTTACAGCACAAACCCTAATAGATATATGTTAAACAAACCAATGCAGTCTCACAATGAAAATAGACTTAGCATTAAAACTTATCTCCCCTTGAAACTCACATGCATTGAAACAGCATTGAAACCCACATTCAAAGAAAATACATTTTGCCAGTGGCAGATAAAGATTAACTTTGGGCTGTTTTCAAAATCATAGGCCCCTTGAACACGAAACATACACATGCTCTTTGATGCACCTTTCTGATTGTATTACATTATATTCCTGTACAATACAGTACAGTTGTTAGAGGGCATTTTAAATTTGTTGTTTTGAACATTTTTCCAGTAAACAATAAAACTAAATACATGCACCAATGACAAAACTGCCCAATTCAGAACATCTCCATCATAAAAAGTCTACTCAGCCTTCTGCAGTCCACCAATATCAGTAAATATGCACAATCTCTGAAGTAGTAAAATCCACATTAAAGAAATCTGTAACTAATAAAGAGGTTGCTGCTAGCAAACAACTTTATATGTCATTGTTTCATCTACAAATAAAGTGCCTATTGCCCTTGAAGAATTAATTGCCTATGTTGCATGCATTAAAAAATGATAAGCTAGCAATATCACAGCAGGGAATGGATGGCAAACTGATAACAGGTTCATAGTTACTAGGCATCTTTGCCAAGAAGGACAGCAGAATCCACCCCCTTTACAACACAGTACAGTATCAGCAATTTATCTACCTACTGTGGGAGTAGAACCCACAGCCTTCTGCATCAAAAGCAAGTACACTACCTGCTGTGCTATTAACAATGCAAGAAGCCTTAGCATAAGCAGCACTAAACTTTTGTTCCCCTGCAGCTCTCAGCTCCTTGTAAAATCTACTCGACACTCAGCTGTATCTCTGAACTTTGCAGCACAAGAAATTTGGAAAAAGCCAAAATTTATTGGAGGGGGGACAAAATCCCACAAACTAGGGACACGTTTTAAACATTGCTTGTATAATGTTTGAAAGTTGCTAGAATAAAATGCTGTGTTACCACCATACATTTCACTGCCATGTCTTGAACCCAGGGGACCCTGGGCAAAACAGTCAGAGAAACATACTACTATGCCAAATCAGCTGTTTTGTGAAACAGAGGAAGACTGAAACTTAAATGGCTACCATTTAGTGAATTCAGTTCTCACCATAGCTGTAAACCTCTTAGCAAAAAACACCTGAAAAAAGCCAATAATGGGGGAATACAGCTGCCAAACATATTCAGTGAATTCAGTTCTCACCACAGCTCTCAACCTCTTAGCAAAAAACATGTGGACAAAGCCAGTAATGGGGGGAATACAGCCCCCAAACATTCAGTGAATTCAGTTCTCACCATAGCTCTCAACCTTAACACAAAATACCTGGACAAGGCCAATAATGGGGGAATACAGTCCCAAAAATATGGGCACATTTCAAATATCCATGTTATAAACTTAGACAATTGCTAGAATAAAAGGTTTTGTGTTACCATGGACTTTCTGAAGAATATGAAGTCTGAAATTCAAATGCCTATTATTTTTAAACATTTGTTAGCCAAGAAACTAGTCTGACTTGGAACAAAACAAAGCCAATTTTCATCAGAGCAGGGAGAAACAATCCAGACACATCTTTGTAAGAGATGGGAGGACATGCAGATTCCACACAGAAGGCACCCCAGCCAACAATCAAACCAGAGAATCTGTAGCTGTCAGGCAACAATGCTACCAGTGCACCACTGCACTAGAGACCTTTGTAAGGAAAACTGAAGATACAGAAACCACAAATTTTATGAGGAACAGAACCAATATGAGACAAAATGTGCAATTCTTTACAAATGCTGGTGGGTATGGAATTCAGGTCCTTGCCACCTACATCCAAGGTACAGGGTTCAAGCCTGAGTATCTTTACCCACCACTATGTGTTCTCTCTAGTCACTAGCATATAGCAACTGGGGTTATACACACTCACTACCTGTAAATATGTCCGGACCTGAATCTATGCCCCAATACTTAAACTCCAACCCTGCACTCAAATCCATGAAGCAGCAAAACTCCAAACCCGCACTCGAATCCAACGTTTTCCCTGTGAGAGTGTAAACTCACCTCACCTCTCTTGATTGGTCCTTTCTGTGGATGAAGCAGTCTGGCACTCCTCTGTTCTGTGCAGTCTTCACTGCACAGATTCCTGGGCATCTGCGGAGCAGTTTGAGTGTGCCCGTGCATGCTCGGAAGTTCCGGGACTCGTAAAAAATAAGTTTTTTGTTTTTAATTTTATGTTTCACGTTTTTTTTCCTTTTGTTTCTAGGTGGGAGGGCTGCAGTCCAGCAGTCCTATAGCACGAGCCACCCCTGCATGTCAGGTAGTGTAGCCATGCAGCTATGATGCATTTCAGCTGTTAGTAACACTGATTGTTATTTCCATAATGTTGTCCATTTGTGTTGTAGGTGTACATGTGTCAGCAGGAGGAATAGTCTGCAGTAATATTCCACAAGAGTATGACACTGTGGTGACATCATGGCCGTGACATATCTGGTGTACAGTTGCACACATGTCACAGGTTTGTATAACAGTTATTGCCTGTGCCACATTGACAGGCAGCCTGCTGGTACATGTATAATCTGCACCCTTATGTCAATCCATCCACATACACACACATGCTTACTTGGCAACACTGTGACTAGACCCCTACCTAGGTATGTAATGCTACTGAACTGTGTGACTTTCATTGCACACATGACACCACGTTTAGGGTGAGGTGTGAACCAGGTCACAAGTTACATGCAGGACTTCCACAGATATGTACAATATGGTAATGGGGATTTAATACAAGTATATGAAGAATACATACTGTGTCTTACCATCATATACACATTGACTGATACATAACAGGCAGACACACATCTTAGAGACCTAGGTGTATTGTTGCTAACTAACTACTCCATGTCTCCAATGTGTTACAGGTAGGCTGCATGCAGCACGTGTGTAACTGGGCTGTATCCTGTTATCAGTTACCTGTATGGGGGATGGTGACAGTGGTCACCAAAGAGTGGTACATGGGACATATACCGTGTGTACCATGGTGTAATGACAGTATCACAGCACCCACATCCCCCAATGGATATTGTACACACTGGAACCCATCATGATACTCTGACATACCCACTATCACACATTGTCCATGATGCCAACACAACACATTGCATATCTCAACAGTGGTACCACAGGGATATGCATGTAATGCACATGACACAGGCATAGTAGGGTGTTGCATTGCGATGCCACACCTATGGGTGGTGGCAACAATATCTGTACTACTGTGTGGCAATGTGTAGTGTACTAGGAGTATGTGGCCTCGGAATGGTGTACCCTACAAATATGCAGACATGGACACATACACATATGTGGCAGACCTCAATGGGATTCCCATGCCCATCGACCCATTTGTACAACACTGTTGTGCTGGTATTGCAAGGAACATGTAGCTGTTAATGAGAGGAGTGTAACAGGTTACATGTCATGTCCAATACAGCAGAGGCCACATCTGACTATGTCAATGGGAGTGGAGGTGGTTGTGAAGGCTGTCATGAAATTTCCAACTACAGGTGTACTAACACACAAACAATGCTATCCTCAGTAATGCACATGTAAACATGTTGATACTGTGGTGCATTGCTGTAGGTGGTCATAGCTGTGTACCTGGCTATTGTCCATGGAGGGACTGGATGTGCAGGGGGTGTATGTACATTGGTATCATGCCACCTGCCATGTGCCAGCAGGCAATCTATTGACAGACACCACGTTAGTGACTGGCAGGTTGAGATTGACATGCATCAGCCAATCCTCTGGGTGCCTTCTGCACATGGCCACTGAGGTGATCCAGTTGACATGTATGCAACATGTATTGCAACACATGGTTAGTGTCAGTGATGGAGACCTGTACCCAAGCATGTTCAGTTGACTGTGGTAGTGTATTGTAGGTACCCGTGGTAAGTGGCACTTACAGGGTGATGTCTCCTATATGTGACAGGTAGTACACAGCTGGCCACACATGTCGGTGTCAATCAAGCATAGGGTGTCTGTACATATCCCAGTGGGAGACCTGCCATCTGCACATTTGTAGAGGGACTGACAGACACCAGTTTGGCAAGTAGCTATGCAGTAGGATGAATGTGTCAACAGATGGAACTTTGACAATAATAAGTATGCCATTACTACATGTTGTAAGCCCTCAGTAACATGTGCTATACCGACGGTACTCTACAGTTACATTCCACATGTCTGATTATTATCCAGTAGGGGATATATACAGTGACACAGCCCACACACCAGGAACACAACAGTGAGTCCTCAGAGTGCAGCTATGCCCGCAGGTGTGCTTGTTGTCAGTAGTAATGTTAGCACTCCACCCTTTCCTGGGACATCACTGTCGACAGTAGTAATGCCATGTTACACTGCATGCCTGTGTGACAGCATGTACCCTGGGTTGCTACCCCTGCATGTCACACATTCACATGGATAACAATGCTGTGCAGGCCTCATATACTTGTGTGCCCCAGATATGACAATCAATACCCTTTGCTACTCTAGTGACAGCACATAGGCACAAGTACTGTACATGGCAGTACATACACATATTACAGATGTCATTTCCCAGGGTTTGACATAGCCTTGTATGTGACCCAGAGATAGCCTCTGTGTAGACAATATGCCACAGAGTATAGCTGGAGGATGTCTAGATGGTCAGCATAAGCCATCTGTTTGATGCCTGTGATTCTTATAGTGAGGTATTTCTACTGCCTTCCCAGCTGTCCCAGCTGTCTTGCGAGGTACATACCAAACAGGATGTAGTACTATATACAGGGTGTAATGAGGGATGAGCACAGAGGAACAATTACCCTCTTTGTTCTGGATGTAAAGCTCTCAGTGATGAGGTGTGCCACATAGAAGGATTTCTTTACTGTTGTGGCTATGTGGTTAATGAAGGTGAGACCACTGTCCACCTGTGTCCCTATGTCTGTCAGCACACTTTTGGTGTTTAGTGTACTGCCACCTATGTGGTAATTCATGGGTACATGGTATGTCCAAAGGGGATAACTATGCATTACTTGGCATTAAGCTTGAGCCCATGGCTCTGACACCAAGCATCTGTTTCTGTAAAGCCATGTTGTATGATATTCACATAATTTGGGGATGCAATAATGGCTCCCAGTTTGCAGTCATCTGTGAATTTGTTAGCCAGAGTTCCGTACTGTTGGCCTGTACATTAGGGAAGTAGATGCCAAACAAGAGCTGTGCCAGGACCAGCCATGAAATACTCCAATTGTCAATTGTCTGGAGCAGGGATTGGACATGGCAACGTTTACAGTCTGGGTTCCATCAGTAAATCAGTTGGCAAGCCATCGAGTGACACAGGTGTTTAGGGCCAGCTTCACATATTTCACTATGTTTCTAGAGTGGGCGATATTGTCAAAGGCCTTGGTGAATTCCAGATAGGCTGTGTGCACCACCTTACCCCCTCCACAGCTCCAGAGACTGAATCAAAGTAGTCAAACAGGTTCAGGTGACAAGATCAGCCCTGCACAAGCACAACCAGTGAAGGGTCCAGTGCTTGTTGGTTGCCATTGTCTTCGTTAATAAGTTGCATGATAATGCATTCCATACCCTTGCAGATCAGGCTTGCCAGACTGATGGGACGGTTGTTCCTGGGTTCCAATGTGGATTCCCCCATGTGGAGTGTGATATCTTTAGCTGTGTGCCACTCAGTGGGATAGAAGCCTGAGGTTAGGCTATGATTACACATGGCACTTAGGTGAGATGCAGGGTTATGTAGTAGTTCATGTACTATTCAACCCAGGATATCATCTGGTCCCATGGATGCTGTATTCCTAGCAGTGGAGTCGGCGGTTTCCACCTGTGTGGCCATGATTTCTGGAATTTGGCAACCTTTTGTTACTGAGCTGGACCCTTTTGGGGGTGAGGGAGGCTGAATGTGGCACTAAATCGGTCTGCCCAGATATTGGAACACTCCTTTGAATCAGTATATTTAATGCCAATCTGTTGTAGCTCAGAGCAGTTCTGAGCATTGCCGTATAGATCCTGGACATAACTATAGAATGCCTTGTGGTTGTCTTTGGAATCTATGGCAATTATATTTAAGTAACAAGCTGTGGTGGATTTTGAGGGATAGCAGCTTCTTACTGAGGCTGGTAAGGGAGCAGTTTGCATTTTGGGATTATCTTTTTAACTGCAACAGTGTCTTCCTTCTGTTGTATAGACTGTTCATGGCAGTGGAGCACAAGATTGGCTTCCTTCTTTGGAGGACAGTGTTCTATTTATATATGGGATGGCACAATTCATGCATGAGTGTATGTGTCCATACAGTGCCTTAGTGTAGGATTCACCAGTTGCACTTTCAGCTCCCATTTCCATGGGTGTCATGAGGTTTGTCACTTCTGACTTGAGTAGCATGGTGTTGGCTTTGCAGAGGGTATTTTTGGGGGTGGGATGTGGATGTCAATGGTGATTACCTTATGGTCAGACCTGACCTATGAGGGGTGACCACTGGTGTGGGGCATCTGACTCCAATGTTGGTCATGACCAGGTCTAGGATATTGGAGACCCTGGTTGTCCAATACTGGGGTAAATGGATTAGTTGATCCAGGGGGTTGAAGTGTATGATAGGTGGTGGTACATGAGTTGTTTTCCGAGTTAATGGCAGAGTATTTGGAATCACCCAGTATTATGGTGTTTGTTTGCATCTTAATATTGCCTGGTATGTTTATAACAGTGTAGTGAGAACCTTGGCCCATGGAGGGGGATCAGTAAGCAACTACAATTTGGATTGCAGTCTTACATAGTGTTAGTTGCATCTGGTGATTCTCAGATGCATTGTGTTTGACACTAGGCTGGAGGTGTGAATGACCTTGGTGAATATGGACACTCCTCCACCTGTAGTGTTGTGGTTCTTGGTTTGTTGCCCAACATGTGTGATAAGGGTTGTAGGCAGGTATTACAAGTGTGGTATCTGGAGCATTGCACCAGGTTCCAGTTACTGCACAGATATCAATGTTCCCCATTTGTAGGTGTGGCTCAAGAGAGTGCCTTTTAGGTGTAGACTTCTAGCATTGAGTCGCATTACCATCAGTTTTTGCATGCTTGTCATACTCTCAACCTGGAAACATCAAAAATCTGGACAAGGCCCATGAAAAATAGGTACAAATCTGTACACTGATTAACATCTAATTTGCATACACACTTACGTAACTTCACCCATTCCAGTGGAATTGTGGGATACCAACTTTCAAATGCAAACTGAAGAACATACAACCAAAATATGGCACCAGAGTCCCCCTGCAGCCATTTCAATGTCCCATTACCTGGTTATTTCTCCCTATTTACCATAAACACTAATGTGTGCATGCATACTGCTTTACTTCTACAATGACAGACAAACAAAATATGGCACCAGAGTCTCCCTGCAGCCATTCCAATGTCCCATTACCTGACTATTTCTTCCCATTTACCATAAACACTAATGTGTGCATGCATACTGCTTTACTTCTACAATGATTAGTTAGATTTATTTTTACATTTTACAGCACAATGCACAAACACTAATAGACATCTGCAATACCTTCTTACAATGAAAATAGACTTGGCATTAAAACTTCTCTGCCCTTGAAACTCACATTATTTGAAACAGTATTGAAACCCACACCACATCCAGAGAAAATGCAACTGACCAGTGGTGGATAAAGACTACCTTTGGGCTGTTTTCAAATCATTGTCCCCTTGCACACAAAACAAGAAACATGTGTTCTTTTCTTTGATATACCTTCCTGACTATTACATTATATTCCTTGTATAAGAGCACATTTTAAATGTAACTTGGATTGCTATCATTAGTTAGTGAATTCAGTTATCACTGATTTGCCAGAAAACAACAAATTTTAAGAGGAACAGATAAAAGAATTAAATAGCCACAGTTTGTTCATATGAAGCATAGCAAAACAGCAAATATAAAATATACACACCGGACAGGTTCAAACGCACACAAATAAATACATGCATAGTTTGAGTTTGTTCTATCATAAGGAGCATTGCAGCACAGCAAATATATAATGCACACAAAATTAAATATACAGTTTGAGTTTGTTCTGACACCTAAATGGAGCCATAGTCTGTTCAAACATCACCGGACCTGTCAGTTTGTTCAAAAGGAGCAAGTGAGCAGCCCAGAATGGACAACTTGCAGCAGGAATCAAGATAAATTAAATAAGTACACAGTTCGCCTTGCAGCAGGAGAAATGAAGTTAAATAAACACAGTTCAATCAAACAGAGCGAGCAAGTGGCCCAGAACGGACACCTTGCAGCAGGATAAATTAAATAAATACACAATTCACCTTGCACTGGCTTGCAGCAGGAGAAATTAAATTAAATAAATACACAATTCAACTTGCACAGTTCAATCCAACAGAGTGAGCGAGCGGCCCAGAATGGACAGCAGCATGATAAATTAAATAAATGCACAGTTTATCTTGCAGCAGGTGAAATTAAGTTTAATAAACAGTTCACCTTGCACAGTTTGTTTAAATGGAGTGAGCTAACCAAGCAGCCCAAAATGGACACCTTGCAACAGGAAAATATCATGTACACAGCAGCAGCAGCATGCTCAAATGGATGCCTTGCAGCAGGAAAATAACACATTGCAGCATGCTCAAACAGGAATAAATTAAATAATACACAGTTCGCCTTGCAGCAGGCAGGCAGCAAGATAACTTAAGTTAAATTAATATAATTATTAAATAATTCATAGGTTCATAGGTTCATACTAGGCTATCTGCCCAAGGGCATTTATAAGCCTAGCCCATGGTGTGTGGCTTTTCGCCACCCCTTTAGTTTGAATAAAAACTATGCCTATTATTTTGCTGTGCCTCTGTCAAGCAGTGACACTGAAGTAATCCCAGGGGTATATCTGTGATCTCCCACCCATTGGTCAAGATTCCTCTTGAACTAGGTCAGCGAGGTGCTCTGCCTCACATGTACCGGGATTTTGTTCCACAGCATAGGGAGTCTCTGGGTGATGAATCTGTCCCTCCAGCATGTTCTATTAATAACTGTGTCAGGTTTAAGTCTCCGCCCTTGTGGTTCTGAGGGATCTAGATTTTTTGAGGTGAAGCATATTCATCAAATCTGGGTTTGACATGGCCTTATATGTCAGGCACAGGTCACCTCTGAGCAAGCGGTATGAGACTGAATAGAGCTGGAGTTCTTTCAGTCGGGCAGCATAAGACATATTTTTGAGACCCTTTATCCTTTTGGTGAGGAACTTTGGGCCTTTCAAGCTGCAGCAGGTGTCGGGTCAGATACATTCCGAACGGGCATTGTACTCAATCATAGGTCTAATGAGTGATGAGTACAGGGGATGATGACCTCCTTGATCTGGATGTGAATCCTTCATGAGCAGGTGGGCAATATAGAAGGTTTTCCTAACCACTTTAGCAACATGAGTGTCAACCGAAAGGCTACTGTCAACCTGGGTCCCCAGATCCTAGATGACTTCTTCTGTGCTCAGTGGATTGCCACCTATATGGTAGCTAGGGGTAACCTTGTTTTTCCTGAAGGGTATGACTATGCATTTCTTGGCATTTAACTTTAGGCCATGGCTCTGGCACCAGTTATCCATTTCTGTGAGGCCCTTCTGAAGGATATCTGTGTCAGATGTGTTTTCGACTATGGCGCCCAGCTTGCAGTCATCTGCAAACTTTGTCAGCCATAACCCTTCTGTGTTTGCTTGTACTTCAGAAAAGTAGATGCCGAACAAGAGTGGACCCAGGACTGAGCCCTGTGGGACACCACTTGTGACAGGCTTTGAGTCTGACATTGCTCCAGCAACTCTGACCCTGTGGGTTCTGTCACTTAGCCAGTTTGCAACCCATCTTGTGATGTATGGGTTTAAATTCAAGCTGATGAGTTTTTCGATGATACCTGAGTGGGGTATTGTGTCGAAGGCCTTTGCTAGGTCGAGGTAGGCTGTATGGACTGCCTTTCCCTCATCAATGGCCTTGGTGACTGTCTCGAAAAAGTCAACCAAGTTTAAGAGGCAGGATCTGCCTTTGACAAAGCCAAACTGGGTTGGATCCAAAGTCTGCAAGTTCCCTATGTCTTTATTTATGAGTTCCATTATGATCCTCTCCATGGCTTTGCAGATAAGGCTTGTCAAGCTAATGGGGCGGTAATTTCCAGGGTCGGTGGAGGCACCGCCCTTATGAAGTGGGACCACAGTCGCTGTGCGCCACTCCTTGGGTACGTATCCTGAGGTGAGGCTAAGATTGAACAGCTGTCCTAACGGTTTAATTCCTCATTGAGTTCATGAAGCACACAGCCAGGGACACCATCCGGTCCCATGGATGCTGTGTTTTTTGCCTTAGTGAGAGCAGTTCTCACCTGGGCGTTGGAGATGTTTGGGGGGCTACAATCCTCTGGTATAGATAACTCTCCTTTTGGGGGGGAGGGGGGGAGAAGTTTGCACTGAACCTGTCAGCCAGTATGTTGGCAATGTGTGTAGGTTCAGTAATGTTCAGTAATTAATATACAGTTCACCTTGTACAGTTTTAGTTTGTTCAAACGGAATGAACAAGCAGCCCAAAACAGACACCTTGCACAGCAGGATAAATTAAATAAGTTTCTGCAAACTATCACACACAGGCAGCACGACAAGTAATCATTCTGAATGGAGCAGCCCAGCAAAGACTTGCAAAATATAAAATACACACCAGACATTGTTTGTTCAAATGGACTTTGCATAGTTCTTCGCGTGGACTTAATACACTTTTTGAATGCAGCAAGTGACCCACCAAAATATCATACACACAACAGAACTAAACCCTAGAGGAGGAATTTGAACAGACTTTTACACAGTTCTTTCCTTACCTCCTGGAAGCTGAGCATAAACTGAAAGTGTGGACATTCCCTCCAAAAAGGTTCAAACTAAATCTCTGACCGAGAACGAGCAATAGCTGATGTCATCACATGCACCCTGCAAGCTGGCGATGCATTGTGATGTCAGCCAAAAATTTAAAGTTGTAATGCAAAAAAAAAAAAAAAAATCGGGAATTAAAGGGGCCACTCGTGAATTCGTGGCACCCCATTATTTTGTCCTCAAAACCAGAAAAAAATGAGGGATTCGGTACGGTTGAGAGGTTTGATGCTTGTATCTGTTACAGTGGTGGTTTTGTCCTTTGAACCTTGCCTAGATAAGGTGCTATGGGGGTGCAAAGAGCTGTAGCTAGTAACCTGAATCCCAGGGGTAACACGTGTGGACCATCTCTGCCAGAGCATCATGGTTTGTACATCATGTCACCCCAGGCAGACAGATACTGGATCCCCTTTGAATGACATCATATGCTTAGCCACTTGTTGAAGTCACTGCTGTGTATATGTATATGTGTGATATTTCTATGTATAGATGTACATATATATCCCCACATATGTATGTGGATATGTATATGGCCATATATGTATGTGGATATGTATATGTGTATATATCTACATATATAAGTGGATATATGTACACACATATCTGTTTACTGGATGTCCAGAACATGGAGTAGAGTCCAACCTCAGTACCAATAGTCCCAACATTCTAGTGCAAGGGGATGTCATGGATGTATTGTGGGTATATATGTAGACTGTTGCCACTGTCATTGGGGTGTCTTAATAGACATGTTGGGTGTGGGAGGTCACATCTGCTCTAGACATTTGCACCATTGCCTACAGATAGACATCCTAGGGGCAGCATAGTACGGACCCACTACTAGTACTGTAATGATCCTGTGGACTACAGCAGGGATATGACCACTATATGTGGACAGTGTGGCACTCTGTGGTCAGTTCAGAAGTGTACACATGTCCCCTTCATGTGAGACATTTGGACCATGCCTCCCAATGTGGATGTTACTAGCCATGTACATGGGTATATCATGACAATATTGGGGTACATATGCCCACACAATGTATGCACGCACACACGCCAGTCTGTCCACACACATAATACCTGGTGCTGCTGAGTTCACATGGCCACATACTACCCAGCAGAGAATGACATACATCTGTACAGCATACCACTGCTTTGTCAGAAATACACAACAGTTATGCTGGCCTGGCAGCAGTATGTCCTGCAAATAACTGGACATAACAGCACACTAGGTATTTACAGTAAGCTGTTAGGCATGTCACAAAGCACTGGGCAAATTACAGGCAGACTGCCACAAAACTGGAATACATATTGTATGGGAGAATACACA
Organism: Protopterus annectens; assembly: GCF_019279795.1. Taxonomy (NCBI): domain Eukaryota; kingdom Metazoa; phylum Chordata; order Ceratodontiformes; family Protopteridae; genus Protopterus; species Protopterus annectens. The sequence goes on along the minus strand of NC_056743.1, from coordinate 1,869,209,344 downwards.
TGTACCTGCGATTATAGTGGGCTCGACACACAGGTCAGAGCACAGCATAGCAGACACCTGTGAGAAAATGCATACCCACATCCAATGTCAATGCAGCCACAGCCACATATGAGACACAAGCTTAACACTGGAGCAGCATGTAACATCAGACAGAATAGGACGGTGAATAATGGCATCTACCACAGTCTGTACAGAGCCCATGTGTTGTAAGTACAATACACATACAGTCGTCAATCATCCTAACTAACTCAGGGGTCTGCAACCTGCGGATCTGGAGCCACATGTGTCTCTTTAACCCTGCTGTAGTGGTTAATGGACACAGTACCGCACAACACACACACACGCACACATGCACACATGCACACACACACACACAGACCCAGCAATCCGAACACAGTATGGATATATGTTATGTATTATATTTAGTATAACTATATATGTAACCATATATGCTCTGCTATCTTCATTGTAGGAGTCAGATTGCTGTTGTTCCTCCCGATGACATTAGTTTGGTTGGTGAGGGGTTAGGAATTGCTCTTTGGATAGTGAAGGCTGCAGACCCCTGCCATACGTACACAGACCACAGTACAGTACACACAAACACAGAATGTCCAGGAAATGTCCTCAGAAACAGACCCTACTGCACACAACATGTCCAGCAGTCTGTTATCTGACTGGCTGGTTATCAGGTATGCTGTCAATAACTAATGGTGTACAGACCATATGCACCATATATATGTGGGCTTCATTTGCACAACACATGTGCACCTCTGCAGTCTAGAGGTCAGTGTATGTAACAGTGTGCTATGCCCCTGTAAGTCAGTTTATGGGGGGGTATACACCATAAGTATCCCAGGGTGTTACAACATGTGTGGACCACCAGTAGTAAGCTGCCTTAAGGTATGTGGATGTACATAACCATACATTTCACCTTGTGAACATTGCTGGCCTACTGCTTACTGCCATCAGTGTGATTGTGATGATTACAGTTATGCATTGTTATGTGACAGATACCACCCATAGTGTCAACCTAGGTCTTTTCCCCCTAGGGATTGCATGCAGAATGTATTTAGAGGCCACTGGGCTATACATCTGCATGACATACTGTGGATAGTTTGTTATGCTGTGGCCACAGTCTTTTCTGTTGGATTACCTGAAGGCCTTGGCATGGACACCAACAGATGTGATGTTTTTGGACTACTGTAATAAAGGATATGTTTGAGTGTTGCATTACTCTGTGTGTATGTCAAAGCATAATCAGCTATATGACATGGCATATACAACTGTAACAGTACAAAACTGAACCTTTCCTATGGATACTGATCTGTGTGTTGTGTTACATCCACTAGCTTCTCTGTGGATATATGTGTCAGGCAACACCTGTCTGTGGTATGGGTGACTCATACAATGTCCATCAGATGAGTTTGCATACTGGCTGTTCAGTATGGTGTGCACCCCCTGATTATGTATCTTCTGAGACATACCTCTGTGAGTGTCTGTGTAGATATATATCTATATCTACATATATATATATATATATATATATATATATATATATATATATATATATGTAGACAGAATTGACAGATTTGTATAGATGTATGCATGGAGTGAGGTGTGGATATATATATATATATATATATATATATATATATATATATATATATATATATATATGTGTGTGTGTGTGTGTGTGTGTGTGTGTGTGTGTGTGTGTGTGTGTGTACACACACATACATCTAGATGTTAAAGTACATGTTCTGTACTGTTGAATGATTGTGCTGGATGACATGTTTCTGAAGCCATCAGATGTATGCATATCTGTCATGGCTTTGTGGTAATTCATGTTTTCTATGGTGTGTAGGGTCCTGGGTTTGAGCCTTGCACAGACTGTTTAATTTGTTACTGGGCAGAACATGGGCCATGGGCCATTGGGTACAGAGTGATTAAGGCACTTTAAAAGCAGTTCTAAGTGGGTGCGCGTGGGTTTGCACGGAGCTAAGCACTGCTAACTTCCAGTTACAGTGTCATACACTCAGTTGGCTTCTATATTGCTGAATCTGTGTAGGCAGTGCTTACCCCCATGCAAATCTGCTTACAACTGCTCCAAAGTGCTTTAATCACACTTTAGCTAACGGGCCATGTTCTGCCCAGCAATAAAATAAACAGCACCTGCTGGGCTCAAACCCAGGACACTACACACCATAGACAAGGTGATATACTACTAAGCCATGCCAAATGCAAACAAGTCCAATGTTTTCAGAAACATATCATCCAATCCAGTCATGCAACAGTACAGAGAATGTATACCAACATCTAGATGTATGTCTGTGTACATATATTAATAACTAAACAGAAACAACATATATATATATATATATATATATATATATATATATATATATATATATGTAGATATATGGGTCTACTAAAGATGATTGAAAACTCACTTGACTGAAAATGAAATTACTAGGACTACTTCACTGAAAGCTCACTTCACTGAAAATTAATTTCTTTGAAACTCATTTCATTGAAAGCTATAAATAGCCTTTTCCCCACTGTAGTGCAACCCTGGAGTTAGTATATAAAGTAAGGGGGGGTGTGGCAAGCATAGCCCCCCCACATATTATAAACATTTTAAACTATGCACAGTGATCCTTACAAGTGCAATAAATAATTGTTTCCAAAAGAGAATATATAACCAAGATATGTGGGGGTCTTTGCCCCCACACCTCCCAATGTGGGGGGCTGTGCCCCCACACCCCCTTACTTTATATACTAACTCCAGGGTTGCACTACAGTGGGGAAGAGGCCATTTATAACTTTCAACAAAATGAGTTTCAGTCAAGTGAGTTTTCAGTGCCGTGAGCTTTCAGTGAAGTGGTCTTTGTAATTTCATTTTCAATCAAGTGAGTTTTCAATCAACTGTAGTAGACCCAGATATATATGTATATATATATATATATATATATATATATATATATATATATATATATATATATATATATATATATATATATATATATATATATATATATATAGAGATATATATTTCTAAACCTATATACACATATATCAATATATATGAACATATATACATGCAAATGCGTACATCGACACATATATGTGTCTACACCTATATGTCTGCATATACACAGCAAGTTACATATGTGTACACAGATATATATCTATGTAGGTATATACGGACATAGTTATATATATATATATGTTAGCAGATATATATATATATATATATATATATATATATATATATATATATATATATATATATATATATATATATAAGGTATATATGGCCATACATCTGTAGATAGCAATGGCAGATTAACAAACAACACATATGTCCTCATGCACTGTTAATGGGGTCGAGAGGCCCCACACACTATACTTATTGTACGAATAGGCATCCTCCACACAGCCATACACGTCCACCCTGCAATACACTACCAAGTTTTGCAGATCCCATAACCAGGACCTGACACAACATGGGCACACAATGTTACCAGTACTAAATCACACCTGTAAGATGCCAGGCTGGTATTGGTAACATATCATGCAGTACAGTCTGCCTCCCATAGGAAATATAATATGTGGAAGCCATCAATATCCCCAAGATACAGATACACAGACACAGGTATGCAGATACAGATATATATATATATATGTACAGTAAGATACATACGTAGAAGGTGCGCACAATATGGAACAGCCACTCTGCCTACAATTAACCCCTGAATGACTGGACACTGTATGCGCCACTCATAGAAATGACAATCATTGCCTGCAACATATACCCACAGAGACGTAATAGGAAAACACCACACACATGTTTGCAGACATGGAAACCTTTAATCGTGTACTATTACAGTTCTATATGCCATGTCATATAGCTGTTCAGACACTGACAACCATATAAACGGAGTAATGCAAATGTGAAACAGTTACAGTAATACAGTAATCTGGGAAGGTTCACAAATGTTGCTGTCCAGGTCAAGCCCTTCAAATTGTACAATAGTGAAGACAAACTGGGCCACAGGATACCAAACAATCAACAGTATGTAATACAGGTGCACAGTTCAGCAGCCTCTACCTACACACTACAAACTCAGTAGGTGGTAAAGACATCATGTGACCACATGGATTGTAACTGCTACATAACAAGGCATAACTGACACCGTCACAAGCACACCGACAAACAGAACAGTCTGTATGGCACAGTGCAGTACGCTTGCATTAACCAGATCTATGTCAGTAATGTAAATATAGGTGAGGTATATGGTACTGTACATCCAGATATATTAAGGCACCTCACCCCTGATACCCCCACATGTTGTAACAGCCTAGGTCATTTATGGTGCTCCCCCCTTGACTCAATAATACAGGGCCATATACCACTGTTACATACACTGGCCTCTGGAGTCCATAAGGGCACACATGTATTGTGTAGGTGACGCCCACACATATATGGCCCCAGCCCCACCATATGTGTAGGGGATACAACAGTAGTGGACTGATGGCAGCAATAGCAGTGTGATATACTCACAGCCCACTATAGAACAACCACCAACAGCATGACATATGTGCAAAGCTTGGTATGTAGGTGATGGACAGAGGGTGGAATACAGGCACATATATGGACAACTGTTGCCATACACTAAGCAAGGTGTTGGTGTTACAGGATAGTCTGTAACATACCCTTAGTTAGGGAACTGAGGTTACAAACAGACATGGATGTAGCCATGTACCGATAGCACTCAACACACACACTGCCAGTGTAATATCTGAAACAGGACCTGTGTGGTGGACAGACAAGACAGGATAGGCATAGCTCTGGCCAGCAAGATGATAGGCCCACAGTTGTGAGCTATGCAGACAGACTGCATTCCAAGGTAAACTAGTATGTACACACACCCTGTAACACCAGTACTATTCAAAGCATAACACAACTCTACTCGCAGTCTGTCTGTAGTTCCTGATCCTCCTACAAATATGTGACTCTCCTGAGTGTGCCGGTTTTCCTGTAGAAGGTATTGCTACCTGTTGTCAGTAACACTGATGCCCACACACAGGACGGTTGTCCATCACACAGGAAATGTAAAGGGACCACTCCCACATGATGCATGACAGTGGTAATTGGGAGTGGTACACATGTGCAATGTTTTTTATATATATATATATATATATATATATATATATATATATATATATATATATATATATATATATATATATATCTATGTATGGCTATCTGGATAAGTATATGTACATATATTTCCACCATATGTCTTGGACATGGAGTGTAGCCCAACCCCAGCCCCTATGATCCCAATGTCGTAGTTGAAGGGGATGTCAGGTATGTATAGCAGGTATACTAGTAGACTATTGCTACTGTCACTGAGATTGTCTTCACAGACATGGTGTGTGTGGGAGGTCACATCTGCTTATAACATGTGTGGCATTGGCTACTGACAGACATCCTAAGGACATCATTGTAGACTACCGCTGCTAGCATGTAATGCTGCTGAGGACTGCAGCAGAGATATTGGCCAATATATGTGGAACATCTGACATACTCTGTACAGTCCAGAGGTATACACATAAGCCCTTAGTACTAAGCATGTGTACCATGCCTGACAATATGGATGTAGACAGCCACATAGATGGGTATAACACATAAGGACTGGTATACATTTGCCACCATAGGTTATGCATTCACACACCCCTTTCTGGCCTGACACATAATGACCGCTGGTACACTGGTGCCATGGCCACATACTACCCTCCTACTGCTCTGTCTGACATACATGATTGTTAAGGGAGGCCCGGCAGTGATACATCTGGCAAGTATCTGCACATGACATCTCACTGGGTTAGTACACAAAGCTGCTTGGCATGTAACAATGCACTGTGCAGGCTGCAGGCAGACTGGCTCAACACTGGTCTACATCTCCTATGCACATGTACCTGCATATAAAGCAGGCTCAACAGGCATGTCACAGCACAGGGTAAGATACACCTATGTGAAAGTGCATAACCACAACCAATGTGAGCACAGCCACATATGGTTAGCTAGCATGATATTACAGTATATGGACTATCTGTTCTACACCATCCTCATATGTGCCACTCACAGACTGACCCTACATATACTGGGTTGCTACACAGTTTTGTCTGATGGCTGTCTGTGGTATGGGACATGTGTGTGTGTGTATGGCCCTACAAACATGTACGCCAATACAGTACCATACAGTAAAGCAGCATGTAATATCAGATCGGAGGGGAACTACAACCATGACATCTGACACAGTTTGTACACAGGCTAAAGTACATATTAACAATACACACATTCACCATAGCTACACAGACCTCAGTACTGTACAAACATCCACAAAATGTCCAGGTAATGTCATGACATATAACCCCTACTGTACATAACATGTGTAGCAGTCGTATATATCACTGGCTTGTTATCAGATATGATGACACTAATTATGGTGTACAGCACATATGCACCACTGCATGCTCGACATATGTACAAACGTTGACAGTGGTGTGGATGGAAGCACATATACAGAGCCAATATTGACATGTTGCTGTGATAACCGTAAACATTTACTTTGGTAACAGGGTTTGCTGCAGCATAGATCCTATGAGGGATATGACGTCAGTGACTATCACTGCTTTCACCATCTACAGACTGCAATCCTCTCACTACCTTCTGCAGTCTACAGATAGATGCTCCATGGGTGACACATGAAACCAAAGACACAACACTGCCCTGTCTGTAGATGACCCTGCAGATGGGGATTCCTCATAAACATGGAACTGACATGTCAGGTATTGAGACATGTATGACAGCCATATCCACACAAACACTGTTAAACCAACAGTAATCCAAATGCAGTATAGCAGCACTTACAGTCTGTAGTCAGGTCAGGAACACCCCCCCTCCTGTTTGTTGCCTTCTTTCCACAGTGTATCTTGTTAGAGGTAAACCCCAATCCATCTGAGATGCTGTTTGCCAAATGACAGATGTAGTTCTTGCTCACAGTGGATGAAAAAGGCCAACACCACTATGATGTTCCTAGATACTGGAGTTTGTTTCCATGTAATTGACTATGGGAATGTTAACACAGCTGTTTCACATGCAATCAGCTAGGGGAGGGCTGCAATTCGTGCAGAGGCCATCAGGTGGTCATGAACATCACTTAAAATACACATGCTGCTGCCTAAGCAAAGTAGGTGAAGGTCTTCACATCCACCAGAGAGGGGGTGGGAGAGGCTGGCAGAGGCAAAGACATGTCAGGGAGGGGTGTAAGAGTAAAACTGAAGCATGTTTGTGTCACACACCTACCATCACAGAAGTATCAAACCCCTGATAATTATGTAGTGCTATCATGGTTCGATGCAGTTATTGGATGCACCACATGGATTACCTGTTGTGGAGCACTCAGAACATATATGTGATGGTGATTGACATCTGCAACAGGGATATGGTAATTATACGGTTGGTGATGTACACATGCCTGTCTGTATGAATAGGTGCCAGTGTCAACACAGCCACACTCTCACAGGGGCACACACACATTGACACACTTGGCAGGGCCAGGAGTACAACTCATCAGTAGTGGGATGGCCATATCACATCACTGTGCAGGTATCACATACACCACACGGGTCATATGGGGGTTGTATGGGCAAAGGGTATAGGGAGGTGTCTGACATCAGACAGAATGCTGCAGTATGCTCATGGGGGTTGTAGGGAGTGTGGATGTTAACATACGCACCATACAACACACACACACACACACACACACACACACACACACACACACACACACACACACACACACACACACACACACACACACACAAACACACAGGGTGCCAGTACTGACATGCATGGGTGCATGTCTGCACGGGTGTGTGGTGTTCGACTGTGCTAGATGGCTCTACAAGGCTAGCCGATGGATGTACATTGGCATCAGGCCACATGACGATGGTCTGCATTATGGCTTAGGGCTGTAGTGTGTGCATTTGCCCACACAGGTGGGTATTGTATCCCCCATCCAGTCACCTGGGTGGCTATTGTGTGTGGCCAATGCTGTGCATCGCTTGCCATGTATGTGTTCCTTAGTCCATGACAGTGACGGTGTCTGGGATGTGCACACCTCCCACATGCATGTACAGTGAGATGTGGAACAATACCTGGGGTTTCTGGCCCATGTTGTGTGCACAGATTATCATTGGATGTGCCAGTCCTGCCCACCTGTGGTGGGAACTGGTAATGGCCAGCAGGTTTACCTTGCACCTACATTGAGAGCATGCTAACAGCATTCCCTGGTGTCAGTGGCATCTGTATGAGACATGGGTTGAGAGTGTGCTCTGGGTAATACTGGGGTTGCTAACTGTGATTGCCTGGCATTGATGCATGTATGGGTATGGCTTTGCACCCCAGCCTCTCAGCCATTTCACATCTGTTATCCCAGGCTTGTCATAGTAGTGCTATTGGGATGGGCAGTGTGTGCATGGGCCATAACCCATTAATTTTGGGGTGACACTTCACATGCGGCCACACACTGGGTCATATGTCACAGATAAGTGTATACAGCTACTAGATTACTACTTCCTTGTGCAGTCATGTTACACAGCTGGCACGTGCACTGTGGTGCTGACAGGTACTGGTCGGTAGTATCTGCAGTGAGTGACATCTGCACCTCATGTGTTTGGGGCCCTTTGGTTGTGTGCTAGGTGGAACAGGCTTGAATGGTTTCTTGTCATGGTCACCCTCTTCCACACATCTATGTCCATCTACCTTTGGCTTATTATAGTGTGTTGTCCTTACATATATTTCTGTACTTCTATCCACTGTGTGTGCAAGGCATGAGTGGTGGATACTGACAAGTGTCTGCACTAACAACTGCAACTGCCAGATATGTCTGGTCCACTGGTGTTCGCAGACATGGCCTTCATGTGTCTGTGTGTGAGCATGCCCAGTATGACCTTTCAGTATGTTGTTGACTGATATTGCCTTCATTTCTCTAAGTGTGTGAGCATGCCCAGTAAGGCTATCTGCATTGCATTTGTGGATCAAGTCCAGGTAGTTTGTACTGCAGTGCTGGCCTTTGTGTTGTACATTGACAGGTAGCATGCTGTATTTGCAGGGTATCCATCTATCATTTGCCATTTGCTGTTGCTACATTTCTGCATAGTAGGGGAACACCTGACTATTTCTAGGTTTCTACACAGGATTGGGGGGGCACACCTGACTGCTACTATATTTCTATGTAGGAAGGGGAGAGGGCACACCTGACTATTTCTACATTTCTACACAGGAGTGGGGGGGCACACCTGACTGTTACTCTATGTCTATGTAGGATGGGGGGCACACCCAACACTTGTACACATTTGCTAGGACTGTACTGGTATGTCAAGTACTCTATTTCAGTCTGTAGTCTTACCTATCGTGCTGACTAGGGCATACCAGTATACTACAGTTCTTAGCTTTTAGTTGCCTAAATATTAGTTTCTGACTTCCTTGCCTTCACAACTGACATCCCACTACCTGGCCTGCTGTAGTCTGTCTGTGTAGGTCCTGGGGGGTTACCCATAGCCCTCATTCAGAGAACATAGTACAGCATTTGTTTGTGTTTGTCTACACCTGTTCTGCTGGCTGTATGTGATCCCCCTCCTGACTGGTATGTGTGAGTCCCTTATCTTGTGGGTGTCCCAGTATTGAGGGTGGTGCTGCAGGGCTGCCTATGTCGGATGCACATAGTACGCTCCATACACATGGTTAGGCACAGGTAGTGTAATGCTTGGCATCCCTTTTACTGTATGTGAGAGTCAGAAAGAGGTGTTATTCCCTGACTCCCTCCCATGTCAGTGTATGTGCTATGCATTGCCTCTTTGCCAGGGCCAGGGCATACTGGGCACACCTCCTTCTGCCTATTGGGGTAGGCCCAGGTTGTTCCTCCTCCGAGTCACTCTGTGCCTATGTAGGCCTTGGCTATGGTGGGGGGCTGTGTGGCCCTGCCCCATGCTGTTCCTGTTGCAGCTGTTTCCGCAGGATCATATTGTGTAGCATGGCACATAAAAGGATGATTTGGATACATGTAGTTGGTGAGTACTGCAAGGCTTTACTGGATGTGTCCAGGCACTGGAACTGTGACTTGAGCATCCCAAACACACACTCTATTATGATTCTTGTTTGTGCGTGTGCCTCATTATGGAGTTCTTGTTCAAGTGTGTGTGCATTTCTGATGGGTAGCATCAACAATAAGCAAAATACCTGCACGTATGGCTGGTGCATGGCTATACCATTTGAACAAACCAGAAAAAGAAAAAGCCAGCGCCCAAAATCCACGTGTGCCTTCCAGCAAAAAAAACTTTATTCCATGACCAGTGAGGACCTCACTGGTCATGGAATAAAGTTTTTTGCTGGAAGGCACACAAATTTTGGGCGCTGGCTTTTTCTTTTTCTCATTTCTGATGTGTGCCATCAGCCACAGCTCCAGTGCATATCCAGCACCCCCCACTAGGTGACCGTGTGGGATGTCCCCATTGGCAAATTTCTGGTACAGCTGTGTCAGATGCCAGATGTGGGAATCGTGATAGCTTCCAGGCAGCCAGAACACACATTCAGTATTATGCCCTGGGCATCGCACACGACCTGGCAGTTGATGGAGGGGAAGCCCTTGCGGTTGATGTAGACCCTACCCTGGTCTATATATATATATGTGCTCACCAACATGTGCTGACATGGCATCCAGGAACTGGTGGAGTACCCTGGATGCTGATGCCTGTGAAATCCCCATCATATCCCCAGTTAGCCTTTGGAAGGTACCTGTAGCAAGTATTCTTAGACCTACATATACCTTGGTGCCCACTGGGATGGGTTCCCCTCTGTTAGTTTTGTGTGTGAGGCGTGGCCGGCACAGTTCCACAGTTTGCTGTAGGAGGTCCCTGTCCACCCTATAGCCCTCCACTATCTCCAGCTCATGTAGCCCTTGGTAGGTTACGCTGGGTCTGTACACTCTTCTCCGTCTCCTGACTGTGGGTTGGTTGGCAGCATTCACATCCTCACCACCCTCAGCCTCTTCCACACGTTGTGTGATAGCTATTGCAGCTCCTAACATTTTGCTGTTGTGAGTGTTAAAATTCCCCTGCTTGTTTACACTGGTGGTGTAGAGTGTGGGAAAAACAAATGGGTAGATGTTTGCATAGTTTATAGTAGTGTTCTGGGCTGGGCTAGTCTGCTGTCTGTGTAATTGACTGGTTCCAATACGTTTCACCTGGCAGCTAAGCTAGTACCTCTTGATTACCTTCCTACTGCTGTTTTCCATTCCCATTGCCTTTCTGTTTCCACCCATGGGTGTGCCACACAAATGGAGTACTCAAATGTGCACACTGCTGCTATTTCCTGGTTTAACTTCCTTTTTCTTCCTGTAAATCCCGGTGCGCAGCACGTACACCTGCTTACACTTTGTCAAGAGTGGTAGGCAGGTTTAGACACATCCCCTAGCTTAGTTGTGCTCAGCTAGGAGCTAACCCGAGCCACAGGGCTCCAATCCACTTACAGTATGCCTGACACACCCACCCATGATGTTGCCTCCCTCCTAGTCTTGCACTCAGCTATTCATACTCTTACATTATTGGGACCTGCCACACATGCTGGGGAAAAGTGGTATTCACTATCCTTCCCCTCATTTGCATAGGATTGACTGCTAATGCATAGTTACATGTGTGACACTGAGCCTCCACCCTTAGCAACCACTATTCACTGGTCAGGTTGTCATTTGCCTACAATTGACTTACATGGCAGAATACTGATTTTAGTTAAAATGCTTGTTTTAGGTTTATTTTCTTATTTTCCCACCGATCCCGTTTTCGTGCCACTGCCCTATGCTTAACCAGCTGAGATCAGCGGAAATAAAATACACATTTATGTTTTTACTTCTTGTATTGTTTGCAATGCCAATGGCCTTATACTTGGCCATCGGCATGCTTCCTCAATGATATGCAGCCTTTATTTGGTGCTGTCATGTCTCTGTTTTGGATTTTGCAGAACTGTAGTCAGTTACTAACCTAGTACATTTCTGCAGATTACGCTAGTCCTGTATGGCCTGATTCCAGCTTCCTGGATAGAAGATTTACCTCATTTGCATAGTTTTTACCTGCAAGTGGGGTAATTTGCACACAGAGGCTGGGAATGTGCAGGACTAGTGCAAGAGCACTTGTGCACGTCAAACGAGCACGTACGTGGATCGCTCAGCTGCATTATTGCCAACATTACCTCTTCACTAATCATGCACACCGTGCAAGGCTTGCAGAATCCAGGGGTAATTGTAAAAAGCTTTGTATATCATCTATAAAGTTACTAATGTTCTCCTTTTTTTTCTCTCACTCCACTCTTTCTCTTCTGTTTTTTATGGATTTCTTACTTTGTATTATTGTTTTTATGGTTATTATAATTATAGTATTTATATAATCCTATTTCTTATTATTATATTATTTTTATTACTTCTTATGTTTTGTTTTTTATATATAATTTTATATCACATTGTTAACTACGTTCTCATTTTTATTTATCATTGTTTTTGTAATTATATTATTTAAAATGTTTTATAATAATGTATACATTTATATTTTATTTTATTATTTTCATTTAGTTTGGTTTATGTTTTATTTCATTATTGTTTTTAATTTTATTTATGTTATTAATCCATAGGCCGGTTCTCCTTGATTTGCCTAAACCTGCTCCACCAGATGAAGAACCATGGTCCAGCACTTCTGGGCTGCAGACTGATGGCACCCACCCTGCTGCCCCAGCCCTACCTGGACCCATAGGTAGTTCTATCCCAGAGGCTAGGCCTTTGTTCCCCTCTGGGAAGAGAGGTAGATGGGGAGCATTCATCACCTAAGCATAGATGCCAGATGTGATGCATAGGATTGTGAACAAGACCATGGGCACACTCTTGCACCAGATGGAAAGCCTGCTTTCCATCCTGGTATGGCAAACCAGCCATAGGTGCAGATGTGGGCCACTACAGCGGTGTAATGATGGAACATTGATGACAGTCCAGTGGATGAAGACTTGAGTCACACTGTTACTGTGCCAGAGGTCCATGGGACCTCAAACTTCCAAACCTCACCCCAACCATGGTGTTCACCCCCTTTTGTGTCCTTCATCAACCCTGTCTCTTGTTTAATATGTCTTGTCTGTCAACAAATACTTCCTCACTTTCTCAACTTGCCTGCCCCTTTGGAACATCATGCAAAGATTCTCTAAAGAAAAGAAATGGGGAGGCAGGAAAGTGGTGAAGGGGTGGAAGCAGGGGGAAACAAAGTGAAAGGAAGGCAGAAATATGCAGGAAGGGTGTAGGTAAGAAACATAGCTATCCATTTCTTAAACAGTAGCAACTGAGCACATGTACAGAGACTTAGCTGAATTTGAATTGTCACCTCCAGAGACAAGGGTGACACAACATAATTGTGTTGTGAGGCCAATTGGACCAAGTTAAGTGTGTCAAGGTGGCACTTTTGCAAAATGGAGAGCTATGCATGGGATGAAATTTGTTGGGGACATATACCCTTTTTTCTTTTTAAGGAGAGAATGAAATGTTGGGGAAGGGACATAGGCATGTCTGTGGCAGGCAAGCTGGGAAGGTTTGGAAGCATTTGCTGACAGACAAGACATGCAAGACAAGAGACAGGGTTGGGGAAGGACACAAGAGAGGGGTGAACACCATGGTTGGGGTGAGGGTGGGGTGATCATGATCTTATGGATGTCATGTTTGGTGGAACTGAGAACTGAGTCCTCATCCACCAAGCTGTCATTACTGTCACCTCACTGCACCAATGGCTGCAGTGTATGACATCTGCACATGTTTGTTTTATTCAGAACAAAAATGGAGAGCAGTGTCTCCACTCGGTGTAGGTATGCACCAATTGTGTGGCACACAATCCTATGCACCAGACCTGGCAGTTCAGCTCGGGTGAAAAAATCACCTCCTGTGCCTCTGCTCCCACAGGGAACCACAGGTCTAGCCACTGGGGCAGAACTACCTGAGGGTCCTGTGGCTTAGAAGGCCTGCTATCAAGTGTAAACAGTATACATGGAATGTGCATATGTGCAATATATGCAACCATGTATGATTGTTGGATGCAGTATGATCTGTACTATAGTGTGTATGTGCTTGCAACAGGGTAGTATTCAAAGTAAAAAAGAAATTTCTTAGCATTTGTTATTGTTAAAAGTAGGGGCAGTGGGGGGTACCACCAGGCTGCAGCCCAGAAGTGTTGGACCTTGGTGCTGTAGCCAGTGGAGAGATTGTAAGCAGGTCATGGGAACCAGCCTACCTTCATTGTTTTGTAGTACTACCATAAATAAAATTAAAATTCAATAGTGAAATAAAACATAATAGAAAAAAATGGAAATAATAACATTAAAAAAAATTTAACATATATTTATTATAAAATAATAATATAATTACAAACACAATAATAAATACGAAACAAAAATGTATTTAACAATTAAACAATAGAAAAGTATACTTAATAAACAAAACATAAGCAGTAATGAAATAATTATGATTATAAAATATAATTATATAAATAATATAATAATAACACAAATAATCAAAAATAAGAAATACATAAAAAACAAAAAGAAGGGGTGGAGTGAGAGAAAAAACAAAACATTATTAACTTCACAGATAATATACAAAGCTTTCTACAAATAATTTACTGTATTCTGTTACATTTTACTTTTAAAACTAACACATGCTAAGAAATTTTTTATTACTTTGAATTACCCTGTTGCTAACACATACACGCCATAGTACAGATCATATCGCATCCAGGAATCATACATGGCTGCATATATTGCACATATACATGTTACATGTACACTGATTTCACGTGACAGCAGGCCATCCAAGCCACAGGTATAGAGGTCTGAACTAAAAATGCTATTGTGATGAATACACAACACTAGTGTATTTTTATTGATGACAACCTAAAACTGCATTGTAAATGGCTGAGTTTAAATTTGGGGAGTGTGGTATCTGAACCCACAAGCAGTGATTACTGTAATAATGTACTTTTCCTTTAGCATACAGCATAATGCAAACACTCTTTCTTTTTACACTTTATAGATTCAGATTCACTGTTATTTGAGAATGCGCAATTGTTGCTTTGTGTCACAGACCATACCTCTCCACCTTTTGGAGCAGAATATCTGGACAGATCATAACAGGGGGTGCAATGACACATACATATGAACATGTTTCAAAACCTTCTCTTACACACATGGAAAGTTGCATAGGATTTGTATTAACATACATGCTGACACTATGTGTCCCAATTATAATGATAATCTGCAGCATGCTGTTGTGGTCCCTGGTTTATAGGTCTTACTTTACATTGCTATATTGATGTCAACTTAAGTAGCATTTAGTTTAGAATCATGGTTTTCAAAATGACAACCCTTGTCTACTCTGTAATACTGGACTGTTGTTTTACCTTATGTACTAATGCATGCATACTCTTGCTTTACAATGGACAAATGCATACTCATTGTGATACAAGTGTTTCCCAGAATAATCCGTATTTACTCTTAATGCTAAAATAACAGTACTGTTTGGATGCATATACACCACTTGCATCTCATATCCTTCTCAATCTTGCTTCATACGTTTGCTTATCCATCTGCATTAGCTGTGGAAAAACAGAGCAGAACATAATACCATTAACATTGCCAGTTCTGAACAAATGCAGCTGCTACTTCTTAGAAACAATGCCTGTAAGTGATATTTACACATCTGTGGAGTGTTGTCAGTCCTACATTCTTGATCCAGTGGTCGAGGCTATCGCTCTTCTTCATCCTGAGGTCTTGGTAGTGATTTCTACACTGTTTGCCAGTGTGGGCGCGACTGGTAGCACTGGACAAATCTTGGACCAAACTATTCCATGCATCTGATTTGTAATCTGATCCATGATAGTGCTCCTGCAACAGCCAGGGACCATCATTCACTAGGAGTCCAACAAACACTTTGGACACCTGCACTCCCCACTTTTGAGACCAAATTCTCAAAACCTCTCCCTGAACACCAGTCATGTCTAATGCAGATGAAACCCCATCTATAATGACTTTTTCTGCCAATTCCAGTTATGACAGATACTGAGAACACACACCGTTGTATTTTGCAAAATTTGAAAATGGTGCATGGTGCTTAGCATCACCCAAACACATTGCCTAGAAACCAATAAAGAAAAGTTAACCAATATAGATATCATAACTAAGTACATAACTGACAATATTAGTGAATCATCCATCAGGAAAATAATTATGATATAAGAAATACTAGGTCAACTGCTATTACTGAGAGTGGCTATAGTGTGAAGTGGGACAACACTGAAAAAAGACAGATGTCTGTTGTATTAGTATTAGGACCCTGGACCTTATACATGGTAGTCCTACACTTACAGCTGTTGTCAGTAGATGGACTAAAGAATGCATGTGGATGTTTAATTTCATTGCAATCTAATGAAAGGTCACATTTGTAAGATACAAGTTGAAATCTTTGTATCAGAACCCAGGACCATGTGAACTTCAGGCCAACATTTATCATCTGCAGTCACAGGAGAAGTTACATGAAAATGGGTGTATATTAGATACTCAAAGTTACTGAACTTCGAATACGATATGATCGACACCATATTGTTGAAGTCCAGTAACATCGAATACCTAATAAAAACATTTCAAAAAGTAAAAAAACAGAACTACCTGCACCCACCACACCCCCTGCTACTTAAATATTCCAACTCCGAGACCACACTACACTGAAGTAAACGGAAATCTCCCCTTATGGAGATTTTTTGATGTTCTGTGGTTTCGCCATTTATGTGTCGACAATGTCAGATTCGACATTGTGATCATTTGCGGATGTAATATAGACCCCATGAAAATCTACTACATTAATATTTATCCTGAGGTTCTCATTGTTACACTCAGAGCAATGGCACTTAGCGGGTTTGTTCTATGCAGACTGACATTAAGAGAATGCATCCCAGGTCTATTTTAGATGTCTGGATCCCAGCTGCTACCTGGGTCATCTACTTCTGTAGTTTGTCCACTGAGGCTGTCCAAACAAACTAGCTGCCCATAGCTGAAGCTTTTTTTGCTATGCACAGCAACATGCAACAATGTGCAAACACTAGCTCCAAATATTGAGATAAAAACAACTAATAATAGGCAGAAAATAAAATCAATGTATTGCACACACAGTAGACTATCTTACTATACAGGAAATATGCCTACATAGGTCTACAATCCAGTTCACCATCCAATGCATATGCAGAACACAGGATGGGTGCCTTAACCCAGTATTTCACACATACACCTTTGTAACAAGCATCAACAGTCATCCAGCAGACAATCAAATTGAAAATCATGTACAGTAGTAATAAAATGTTATATGTTACCTGTACATGCAGTGAAATTTTTCACTTTTAAAATACTGCACTTAGTTATTACATACCTGGTTATGATTTTTGCTTGCAGATATGCAGCACTATTTACATGTCTGTGTTCCTTGGTCATTCATCAATTATTTGTCTAGTACTCTGGGACATACAGCATGGACACCATTCTATATCACTGCATTTACAATGTCAAAAGATATTAACTGGGAATAATATGATATGCAACTGCCAACTAGAAAGACAGGTTGGATGTCACAAACAAGCCTTGACTGTTCTTTTGGGAGTGGAGGAACAAAGGTGTGTGTCTGTATGGCACTAACAAGACTGTGTTGGTCTGGTTACTCTGCATGTCTGGCACCCTGCTTGTTGTTTGATTTAGTTATGGTTGAGAGCTGTTATCTCTAATGCTTCTCTAGTACAAATGTATAGTGATGTTGGAGGATGGTTTTAGGATCCTAGGTGGTGAGTCAATGTGCTATGGCTTGTCTCATAGCAAATGCAAGCACATACTGAGCATGGCTATGTTTGCCACAATCACACCTGCTGCTGGTTCCTCCTCTTAGTCATCATCAGCCTGTTGCTGTGGTGACATTGGCATTGCTGATAGGATGTGTTCCCCATCCCCTAGATGATCCTGCTGCAGCAGTTTCCACTATATTAACTTGAGTAGCAAAGCACATACTATTATCATTGAGGGGCATGTCAGTGGATTGTAATGGTACACTTGGCCAGAAGTATGTAGGCACTGGCACTGTGGGTGCAGTAGCTGAAAAACATGCTCTATGGCATTACAGGTTGGACTGTGTGTTTCATTAAGGTGTTCCTATGTGTGAGTGTGTGTGTGTGTGTGTGTGTGTGTGTGTGTGTGTGTGTGTGTGTGTGTGTGTGTGTGTGTGTGTGTGTGTGTGTGTGTGTGTGTGTGTGTGTGTGTGTGTGTGTGTGTGTCCATGTCTGGTGGGTTGCATCAGCCATGACTCCAGTGCATAGCATGCATCCACATCTAAGTGAGCCTTGGAGATATCCCCCATATCACACATCTCATGCAGTTGGGAGATGTGGCATATATGTACATTATGTTAACATCTAGGGTTGCCAGCCCACATGTTCCAGATGATTCCCATGCAATTACACATAACTTGGCAGTTGTTTGAGTGGTAGAGCTTACATTTAATGTAGACCCTACAGAGTTCTCCAGGTGTTGTTCTCATGTGTACATGACTGTGATGTATGGCACACATTATTGGAGAGTAATGCAATATATGTTACAGTTGTAGCATTGTTGTGACCCTCTCTTCAGAACTTATGTTAAAATATATGTGCTTTCTCCATGTTGTAGCATAGCATGCAGGTATGTTTGGAATATGCTGGATGCCGATGCCTATGGCATGCTGATCATGTCCCCTGGTAGCCTGTTAAATGTTACCTGTGGCTAAGATACTAAGTTCAACACATTCCTTAATTTCCTCTGGGATGGGTTCCCTGTGTTTGACTCTGTATCTGACTCAAGGCTGCCAGAGAGTCCACAGTTCCTCTACTGTGTTGTTGGCCTGCAAGGTCTTCACCCTCTCTGTCTATGGCTATTGGCAGCAGCAGCATTGGCTTCAGCCTATAGCACACACAACTGTATGTAAACTGTGTCTGCTACTAACAATCTGTCAGTGCTTACATTGTATCTATACTCCACTATTTCTTCACTGCACATATAAGAAAGAGCATGGTGTCTACATTCATGCCTTATAGTTTGCTGAGTAGCTCCACAGGATTGGTTGATTAGCTTGCAATTCAGCAGTGTATGCTGCACTTAGCATTTCTGAAGCACAGACTAGGTCAGATGCAATTAATTACTAATGTACACATTTATGAAAAGGCAAAGTGTAGCTAGGCAAACCAATGTGAAGGAGAGTTATTTCATAAGTCAAACTCAGTTACACATCTCTTTGGGAGCAGTATATTTTGACAAAAGATTATTGTACTCCATCAGGTTTGTATCGGTTTTGTTACCTAAATAATGCATATGCTGGAATGTACTTAGGAATAATGCAATATAAATTTGTATACATTTGTTGGAACTGTACTCATGAAATGGCCTTGTTTTCCAGCCATTTGAGAGGTACAGAGGATGTAGAGTAGGCCAAAGGTATAATGCTGTGTAATAACTATGTACTCATGTTTCGTGGAAAGGTCCTTTGATAGCACTTTTAACATTTCACTGTTGCTTGGTTAGCACTATTGTTCCTTAGC
The DNA here is from genome assembly GCF_019279795.1 of Protopterus annectens. Classification (NCBI taxonomy): domain Eukaryota; kingdom Metazoa; phylum Chordata; order Ceratodontiformes; family Protopteridae; genus Protopterus; species Protopterus annectens. The sequence continues at coordinate 1,869,189,595 of NC_056743.1, read as the reverse complement.
ATATTTTGTTCATGGGGGGAGATGAGCTCCTGCTATGGCAGAGACTAGAATGGACTGTTGTGTTGGGTGGGTGTGCATAACTGAGCATGTGTTATAGCACAAACAAGGATATGTTCCTCTTGCTACTATCCTTGTTTTTACTCCCCCTTGTTATTTTTTGAGCACTGTTGAATCCTTAAATTGTAATCAAGTGGAGAATACTGACAGCCTTCCTTTAGTGCTTTATCTTTACACAGTTTATGTGTACTTATGTGATCCTTATATGTGTTATTATTATTTTGTCTTACAGGAAAACAATATGCCCACTTGCCATAGGCCCCAGTTTTCTGAGGAAGAGAATGACCTCATAATTGAGTCATTACACCAGCATCATGCAGCCCCAATGTACAAAGGCTGGGCCAATATGTTAGAGTGTGCAGATCTGTGGGGTGAATTGGTCCAAAACCTTAATGCAATTGGGTGACACAGTCACAGTTACAAGCAGGTGCAACACAGAACCACAGACATGATCCATGCTGCAAGTAGGCATGCAGCTGAAGTGGCACGTGATTGACAGATCACCAGTGGTGAACCTTAAGCAGAACATGCTTTCACTGCCACAGAAGAATTCCTGGGACACATTGCGACATAAGGCAGCTCTCAGCAATCCATTAGCAAATAGGTTCTGGTTGTGGGATGCCACTAATGCATCTCGGGAGGAGATTCCAGTTATGCTTAGTTAGATCATCAGTAGAATACTGTTGCATTTGTTCTCTAATAGTGTATATATTTTATATGTGTGTCAGGTTGTTTTTTTTTTTGTTGGGGGTATTTAAGATAACTGCAGTTTTAAGTTTATTTTGAGGTTGTCAGCCACATTCTTGTTAACACTGCAGTTACAGTAGATATAAATGATTAAAAGTATTACCCACTGTTATATATGGTGTTGTTGCCATTACCTCTTCCTTTACTTTGTTTTTTTCAGGACCATCAGGAATTCGCAGATATAGGGCTCCTGCAGTTGGTAAGCAGAATACATTTAAGTCAGTACTGTAGATATATTCCAACATATCTGCTAAACTGTCCTTTCAGGCCTGCTGTATGTATCGCTGTACTGTCTGCATTCTTGTAACTGTACAGATTTTTGCTGACTGTCCAGATGTTTGACTCATACTTCTGGCCTGTATTTAAGATCATAGTGACTGACTTGCAAATTATTGACACGTCATTAAAGATTGGAGACATAAAATTATGACAGAGATTTCACATTCAGACTGCATACCCTAAATGTCATGGTGAAGCAATACCTCTTATTCTATCAACTTGCTACATTGCTAAGGACAATATGTCACAATTTTCCCTATTCTTGGGCCATTGTCCACCCATTATTCATGGCTTTGTCCACATTTCTTGCTCTAACAGGTTGAATGGTATAAATGTCTATAATAGTGACAGCAGTGTAACTTGCTTAATATATATGGCAGCATAGTAGTGCAGGGATTAATATAATCCTGTTTTCTTCCTTTTATCACGGTTGAACATGAAAGTGGCTCTGTGTCCTGTGTGCCACTTGATGTCAGTGTCTCATCAGACTCTGTTGATGATGATGACCAAAGTGAGGCACAGCCAGTTGTTACAGAGGCTGCATCTGACACAGAGGTTGACATCCAGTAACCTCCCTCATTATCACCAGACACAGCCAGTATACCTACGCATACTGATTCCACTGAGGCCACAGATATTGGACAGTTGGAGGGTGAGGATACTGACTAGGGAAGTGTGGCTACTGCAGCTTCAGTGACTGTTGACACTAGCCATAGCCAAACTGTTGACAAGGTCCAGACAGGCAGATTGATAGGGGTGCTCAGAGGAGGCTTGCTGTCCCTCCTCCACCTGTTGCAGGTGTCTCTTCATGTGTCGCTCAACATATGTTTAGGGCCATTATGGAGGCACAGGCCTGTTCAGAATGGAACACCAGAAGAATATTCAGGGTTATAGATGCAGCAAAGTCTGACATCTGTGACTGCCAACACTGTGTTATTGATTCCCTGGACTGAGTGAATAACACATTGGAATGGAATGTGTCTGTGATTGTCATGGAATGCACATTGTCTGTGATGGAACATCTGCTGGGAGGAGAATGTCAGCCTTATGGGAGTAGGTCAGCAACTACATCTGCTGAGAGCCAATGTGGCCATGGCTGATCACGCTGCCATAGCAGCAGTACATCCACTGCTCCAGCAGGGAGTGTAATGTCCACACCCAGACATAGCAGGCCATGGGATTGTTGTCCTGGGCATTCCTGTGAAGGAAGCACATACAGTAGACATTGGTCCCCTTCAGGTAACAGCACAGCATCTGACCTTGGGCATGGAGGTGCTAATGCAACTCCTGGCAGAGCCAGTTCTCATGGTCGGGAATGGTGACAATGAGCTGTCAGCTCTACCTTACACAGCTGTCTGACATACAGACATGTAGGGCTAGCACTGAACTTGGCTATGTTCATGGAGGCACTCGCACACCAATGTCACACTGAGGGCATCTACAGACACACAAGCAACATTTACGTGGTACATCTTGCCTGCTTCCCTTGCTTACTCACACACACACTCACCACACGTTTGTGTCAGCCTAGGCCTCCTGCACCCCCACACAACACCCTGTGCAAGTGATTAATACTGCCACATCCCTGTCGTCTATCTTTTGGATTCAGTGATACTAAAGCTATGTGACTAATGCACAGGGTGACCATCTATATTAACATGAATTTATTACCTCCATTTGTGCTGTTGAAATGATAATTGTACCTGTAAGCATGTACTTAGAGAGTTAGACAGTTGTTAGCATAATAATTTCTTTACGTTATAGTGGATGCTTTTGTAATGGTTGTGAAGTCAGACAATGAAATGTATCTCATTAATACAGCTAACTTTCACTTTCAAGATTGTTTAGTACAAACTTAGGAGGGCACATCCAAAGTCAACCAGTCAGGTACAGAGCTCAGGATTGTATGTCAGCAGTGAAGACAAATCTCATCAGGACAGTAATACAGTATAATGTTTGTTTTTGCATGCACTTTACCATAGGTTCAGAGTTTCATAGGATGTGACTAGGGTATTGACCTGATGGTGTTTAGAAGCATAGCCACTACATCATAAAATAATATTCAGTGGTAGATATAATGCATGGCCAAGTTTTGTCCAGCAGGGACCACCCCTGTCCAGGAGAGAAGCAGCAGTGATCTGTGGCAGATAACGTTTTCACATCAAGCCATCAAGCCTGTGCTTAAGCAGGGAAATGGAGGTGCTCTGCTTTACATGGATTTGAAGCCTATTCCAGAGGAGTGACAATGTTTGAGAGATATACCTGTTTCTCCAGCATGTCCTATGTATGTCATAATGTACACTGAGGTCCCTGGAATAGGTAACTCTAGTCTCACATGACTTATGGATGTGCAGCATTTTCATTCCATTTTGGTCACAGATAGCCCTGTAAGGCATACATAATCTACCTCAAAGCTATCTATATGATACTGCACACAATGACAGCTACTTTAGTCTGCCCACAAAAGACATGTGTTGCATACTCTTTTGATGTTTTATTATTCAGAAATGTCTGAGGTTTGTGTAGTTGGTGAAGGTGTTGGGTACAATACATATCAAAGGGAGGATTATATTAATTAATGCAGCTGATGAATGATGAGTATAGGGGAGTGATAACATGTTTGTCTATTGATGTAATTCCTTTGCTAATCAGATGTGAGATGTAGAATGTCTTCCTCCCCATAGTAGACCCAGGTTGCAGTCAATATGTGTAACAAGTCCAGGCACTTTACCAGTATTTCAGTGAAATGTGATGAATTTGATGTAATATTGAAAAACTGATGAAATTGAATAATTAATTAATTGGATAAATTGTTTGCGCTAATTGTTTGTATGCATATGTATGTACCAGATCTTGTACAATTAAAGGAAAACTGGTAAAGTGCCTGGACTTGTGTTTTCTTGTTTGACTTTATTAAGATATTTGATTGGTGTTTTTCTTGTGTGGCACTTTACCAGTTTATATGAATCCATGGAAATATGTGTAACAAGGTCTAGCAATACAGAATTGGGGAATAGTGTATTCTTAGTCATTTTATAATAAGCAGGAACATTCTGTTATTACACAAGGTATCCTGATGCATTTTTGTGCAGCTGATGTAACACCCATGGCTTTGTCAGCAGTCATTAGTGCCAGAAAGTTGGTTGCCACAGACCCTCTGTTTTGTTCTGAACTTCTGAGAAGTATATGTCAAACATGAGGGGCCATAGCACTGACACTTCTGTTACCACACAGGTGATAGGTCTGCTGCTTGAGATGAAGTGTCCCACTGTGATTGAATGTTGTTGGTCATGATCCCATTTGCAAACCAACTGATGACATAGGATTTGATATTCATCTTGGTTAGCTTCTCTCTGAGAATGAATGTTGGATTGTGTTGAAGGCCTTGGCCAAGTTATGATAGGATGTGTGCACAGCTTTGACTTTGTCAATGTCTCTGGTCACAGTCTTGAATTCCACCAGGTTTTTCAGCCACAAGCTACCCTTGAGAACACCTAACTGGAACACATCTAGTGTTTGGAGATCACCTGTGTCCTTGTGTCTGACATGCATTCAAATTGTTTCCATTGCCTTACAGCAGAGGTTGCATAAAGTTATGGGGCTATAATTACACATGTATTTTCCCGAGCATCCCTTGCATGGTTGGAAAACGGTCACTGTATTCCACTCAATGTGGACAACAGCAGTATTTAGACTGTGGATGTATATGGTGCCTAGTGGAGTAGCTCACTGTTGAAGCACATGAAGAACACAGCCCAGAATGCCATCTAGTCCCATGGAGACTGTGCTCCTAGTCCTGGATAGGGCAGTGCTAATTTTATCTTTCTGTATACCACAGGTTGGGGGTGATGTTGCACACATGGTTTGTAGTGGTTTTGGTGGTGGGAGGGGGGGGGCACCTTTCAGCCAAATGTGTCTCCTAGCAGTTTTAGAATTTACACTCGGTCAGTGTGTGCAATACTGTGCACACATCTGAGTTTTATATATATATATATATATATATATATATATATATATATATATATATATATATATATATATATATATATATATATATATATATATATATATATATATATATATATATATATCAGTTTGGAGATGTAAATGAAGAAAGCCTTATGGTTATCACTGGATATGTTGTTGTGTAAATTATAAGCATAGTGGCTCTGTGAGTGTTTTTGAAGGTGTCTTATTTACATGTTTATGCTGAGGAGAGTGGCCTTCCAGTCCTTATTTCTCAATGTTGTATTTGTAAACAGCAGCTTCTTTCACTTACTGTATAATGCAATGACAGACATCCACCAGTATGGTTTGTATTTTCTGTAGGATCTTTATTTGAGCGTATCAGGTATGGGTGCATGCATACATTTGTGTAGATGTGTAGACGGCATCAAGGCGTAACTTATTATAGCTGTCAATGCCCATTGTGGAACTTTGGGCTTGGAAGTAGATTAGACCATCCCTTAGGAGGGTGCAGTTACCTTGGATGATGTTTTTGAACCTGATTCCTCCTTTAGGGAGTTCAGTAGCTGTATCTATTTCAAAACATATTGCTTTATGGTTGGATTAACAGTGCAGGCACTACACATGTGCTATTACATTGTTCACTCATATTATTGAGGAACAGGTATGGAATATGAGATAACCTTTTCAGGCAGTGCACTATTTCTTCCATGGCATTTCAGTTCACAAACATTAAGTAATATTGGATAGGTGAGTCTGTTGTCCTATAGTTATCCTAATCAATGGATGAATAATTTCACTCACCCCTGTCTGGGTTGTTTTGCTCTACTTTAATTGCTATATGTAGTAATAAATAGGCTGTGTGGCCTTTCATGTTTATGGATAGTGACCTATTAATGGAGATAACATGAAGGGGTTTTCTAGCCACAGTAAATTGGACGTAGAGTAACTCCATACAGTTATCTTCTCTAACCAGTCATGAAGCATAATTATCTTCAATGTAAATAGATACGACACCTCTTGTGGTTCACATAACTTCCATTTGCTGTCTGGATGTTTGGAAGGTGCTGTAGCCTTGCAAGGACTAACTATGTACTGTAGCCTTGAACCAGGTTTTTGTGACTGCACAAACATCAACATCTTCACTGCAAAGAGTGTTTACAGAGGGTGGAGTTTAGGATGTGAACTCCTAGGGTTTATCAGCATGACCCTTACTTTGTTAGAGTTCTATATTTTCAAATTAGTAATTCTGCTTTTCTGACCTTACCTAATAAAGAAATGATGGTGGAGTCAAGTGCCTTCTGTCTGGCAAAGCAGCACTCTCTATCCACCATGTCATCCCATGCTGATAGGTACTGTATCACTGTAGAATAACACCAGAAACTTAGGCAATTTCAGAAAATCTGTTGACTTAATATTGTGGTGTCATCCTACATGAGGGTATAATGCTGCTCAAACATAGGGACATACCTGACTGGGTCCCATATTTAGATAGCTCAATCATGTCTGTGTTCATATATTTCATAAAGTCATGTCTCAAGTTGTGCATACTAACATGAAGTATGTTGGATTAATAGCTGGACTTGTTGTTGAGAGACTTGATTGCATGTGTGTTTTGACAACTACCTCTGCCAGACAGCTGCCACTAAACTTATCTTTGTTTAAGCTGGTGAGTGGAGCATCTGTATGTCTCACTATACAGTCAACTGTTAAGAAAACATTCGGAATAGCTGCCCATTGCCTCAAGCACTTCTATGGTGAGACACTGGTGATAATATTTCTTATGTGTATTGGCTTTGGCTGTAGTGTTAGATGCAGCATGATTGCATTTATGATGTGTCTGCAGTTTAGATTGGTTTGTGGAGAGTACCTCCATACATGATGGTTTTTGTTGGATGCATATTATGAGTAAGAGTCAGAGTGTGTGACTGGGCAACCTGTTTAGTGTTACTCTTCTAGAAGCAAGATAGCACTAGTTCCAGATTCCTACTATAGGTGGATCTCTTGAAAATTGTACTTCATTGATGTAGGAGATACAGGCTGTTCAGTGCACATGAGGCATTATCTGCACTGAGTCAAAAACTCATGTCAACTAGGCCAGCAGGGGAAACAGAGTGAGAATGATATGTGATAATGGGAGGTTTGAACCTGGTATCTGCATAGAGGACGCAAAAAGGGAGCTAACATATGGGGTGTACAATAGGAAGTCCTTCATAAGGTAGATGAATACTTCTGTTATTGATAGGTAAGTGGTTAGATTGCTGGTTGTTATATAACAGAAGTTCTGACAGCTAGATCTGCTCTGCTGCATAGCAGCAGCTGATTGTATTTGAAAATAAGTGCATTGACATTTCTGCATGTATTAGGGCAAAGTGTTACATCCTCTACAAACAATCAAGAGCAGAGCAGCTAATATAAAGGCACACTGTTAAAGCTCAAACTGAGTCCAGAAACACTAACCTTCAAATAGATACTCCTACTGTAATTCCTGCCACAAGTATCCTATCCATCCTCAGCACACTCAATGCAAATCTTAACACCTGGAACTCTGCCAACACCTGTTATGACTCCTGTCTTTTTGTAAGTGCCACGATCTGCAACCCATATAACATAGCTGGTCTCACTACCATCTTGTAGACCTTCCCTTTCTCTCTTATTGGTACCCATCTGTCAAAAATCACTCATGAAACTCTTCTCCACACATTCCTCCCTGCATGCCCTTTCTTCTTCATCCATCTTCCACACTCACCATTACTCTGAACTGTTGATCCAAAGCATTTCAAATCATATGGTTTCACCAACTCTACTCCCTGCATCATCTCCATTCCTTTATCTTCCCTTTCACTCGCACACATATATTCTGACTTAGTCCTGCTGATCTTTATTCCTCTCCTCTGTAAAGCATATGTCCACCTCTCCAGGGTATCCTAAACCTGTTCCTTTCTCTCACTATAGATCACAATATCATCCATAAACATGGTAGTCCAAGGGGACTCCTGTGTAATCTAATGTGTTAAACTGTCCATCACCATTACAAATAGATGTCATAATGTTTGTGCACACAATAACAGGGATGTCACTATTGTCTGTCTTATGTAGGATGAGGTGACATCTACCTGTTAGGACAGTGTGTGACCATGGCCTTTTATGATGTATACATGTCCAATAATCTGATATTGCTGATGATATCAACAGTGTCTGTTGAAGAAAAGAGGATGGTGTCCTATGGGATGCTGTAAATTGCTCGGTGTAACATCCAACAACAGCTCACACAAGTGCACACACAGTTGACTGCATTGAGAATAGAACCCCTACCTAAGTGTATGGACTACAGAACACAGTACTTAATGCACACACCACAGCAGAAGCCTTATTTTAACAAGACTGCAGGTGATCTTGTAGTACATGACATCAGCAGGCCATGTGGAGGCAAGAGTTTGGAGGCCTGCTTCGACTGGATGATTGTGCAAGCAGCAAAACAGGGCAAAACCACGCCATTTGAGAAGTCAGTGTGGATACACACTTCCAGTCTTCTTTATGGAGACAGACACACTGACACACACACACACACACACACACACACACACACACACACACACACACACACACACACACACATACACACTCCAACTTGACTGCAGTGAGGATAGAACTGCTACTTAAATAGGTTTACATACTACAGATCACAATACTTATGCATGTGCCACAACACAAGTCTGATTTTACCAGGACTGCAGGTGATCTTATAGTAGATGACATCAGCAGACCATGTGATGGACAGGTGTTTGGAGGCCTGCTTTGACTGGATGTTTGTGCATGCACCAAAACAATGTAAAACCATGCCTTCTGGGAAGTCAGTGTGGGATACACACTTACCCTTCTTTATAGAAAGACGCACACACACACACACACACACACACACACACACACACACACACACACACACACACACACACACACACACACACACACACACACACCAAAGTTGGCTGCAGGGAAGCTAGAACCCATAGCTATCTAGGTTTATGGACTATAGATCACAGTACTCAATGCATGCTCCACAGAACAAGTCTGAATTGGACAGCACTGCAGATGATCTTATAATAGATGACATCAACAGGAGATGTGGGTGACTCGTGTTTCATGTCCCGCTTGGAAAGGATGTGTATGCAAGCAGTAAAACAAAACCATGCCATTTAGGAAGTTGGATTGGTGTACATACTTCCACTCTTGTTTATACAGAAACACATGCACACACACACACACACACACACACACACACACACACACACACACACACACACACACACACACACACACACACACACACACACACACACACACCAAAAGTGGCCTGCAGGGAAGCTAGAACCCATAGCTATCTAGGTTTATGGACTATAGATCACAGTACTCAATGCATGCTCCACAGAACAAGTCTGAATTGGACAGCACTGCAGATGATCTTATAATAGATGACATCAACAGGATGTGTGGTGACGTCGTTTCATGTCCCGCTTTGAAAGGATGTGTATGCAAGCAGTAAAACAAAACCATGCCATTTAGGAAGTCACACACACACGCACACATGCACACATGCACACACGCACACACACACACACACACACACACAGTTCATTGTAGTAAGATTAGAATCCCTACCTATCTCAGTATAGGGACCACAGAACACAGTAGTTAATGCATGCTCCATGGCACAATGGCACAAGTCTGATTAATGTGATACTGCAGGTGAACTTATAAGAGATGACATAACCAAGCCATGTGTTGAAAAGCAGCTTGGGAGGCCTCAATAGTCACATTGCTTCTTAGTGTCATCTGAGGCTAGCAGCCTAGCAGGCTAATACTGTTTAGTAGCCTACCTGTATAACAACAATACCCTTATTGAGTATATTTGTCTATTTGTGTTTGGATGAGCAAGCCTATGAACACCATAAATTGGTCCTGTCCATGAGGGAGCACACAACATTATATATTATAACTCATACAGTGGTTGATATATGTGTGAAAAAATCAAGGAGACCCAGGGTTGTTGTGATTGTTGGTGTTGTTGCTGGTGGGGAAACAAATGGATGGATTGTCAATATATGTACATATACTTATACTGTACTCTCAGTTTGCAATGTTTCCACGTGTAGTCTTAGGGGATACATGGGACCTGAGAATGATAGGCACTAAGGATATATATGTATGTATATAATGCAATAACGTGAGAAGCATTGGATTTGTGCTATGGTTAACTAAGTGTACATGCATGCGCATTTGCCTTTTTTACCTGTTTGTACATAGGTAAGCAGTGCGCAAACACGAGGTGCATTGCTCACTACTGAGACTTACTATTATGTAATATATACCTGCTACTACAGTGCACTCCTATCTCAACTCCAGGCTGGATTTCCCAATTACTATCAGCAATAATTGAATGTATCTGGTGTCTGTGTTTGGCAGTCTGACATAAATACTATTTTCTTGTTCACTGTTTTTGCAATGCTCCGCTCCATGCAAACCAGCTAAGCCTTATCAAAAAGGGTTTATACAAATGTAGAATTAAAACAAGGCAAAGCTGATAACAGTATGTGACACAGAGTCACAGTCTATAAAACACATTACCTATTGCTAGTACACCTCCAAAAGTTCTACTTATATGAGGATTAGAACCCTCAACAGCAATATAGCTTCATCAAACAGGATGGCTGCCTTATTCCTTTTGGCCACAAAAGCAGCTTGCCAGAACTGGGGACATTCATCATGCAACCACCTGCATAAAAATGTACACCAGTTATCAAACCATACACTGTATACTGTAGAAGTACTTACCTGTACTATATTTGAACATAGAGCACATAACCTGTCATGATTATGGTTGCAAATAAACATCTCTTTGTCTTACATATGTGTGTTTGTTGTTATTTCATCAGTTTCCTATGGTCTGAATCCATATAATTGTCATGAAAATGTGGGGGATAAAAACTGTGACAAACACTCATATACCATCAGGTTGGGAGTAGCACAGCTGATTTACTATTATGGCAGTTACAAGGAGAGACTCCTGTTTTGGGGGGTGGGGGAAACATCACATTTACTGTTAGGATACAAAAAAGTCTGAAGTCAGACACTGTGCTGTGTATCCTCACTTTCTAACTTCTCTCTTGAATGATGCACCACTAATCTGCTTCGGTAGAAATGTATGAATGTTTCATGCATGAGACCTACTAATTACAAATGGACAAATAATAATAAAATAAGTGTCTGTAGTCATATATTAATTTAATTTCTGTACAAATACACACTTATTACTTGCACACAGTACCAAGTTCATGGATACAAGGATATGTCATAATACTCTTCAAGAATATAGTGTAGGTAAAGGACTTACCTTGCAAATGCAGTGGTTGACACAACTTTATTTCAGGACTGACTCTGTCTGATGCAAGCAGTACACAGCCAATATGTGGAGAGGTACAGGTTGTGTGAGTTGCCTGACATCAATTTTAATATATGTATGTGAGTAGGAGAATGGTATTAGTCCCTAGGTCTCTAAGTGGTCAGTGAATGTGCTATGCATTGTCTCTTAGCCAAAGCAAGGGCATACTGAGCATACCTACATCTGCCTACAGGACAGGAGCTGCGGGTTCCTCCTCCAAGTCCTCCTTTGACTGTGACTGTGATGACCTAGGCATTGGTAGGGGGATGTGTGTCACTTCCCCTTGCTGATCCTGCTGCAGCAGTTTCTACAGCATAAGATCATGAGCATAGCACATACTGTGAATATTTGTGTACATGTGCCTGGAGTATACTGCAAGGCTTCACCGGATATATCAAGGCACTGGAAGAAGCCCAAACATATGCTCTAGGATGTTTACAGTTTGTGTGTGTGCCTCATTATGGTGTTCTTCCATGAGTGTCTGTGTTTATTTCTGAAGGGTGTCATCATCCACGGTTCCAGGGCACAGCCAGCATCCCCGAGTAAATGTTCATGTGGGATGTCCCCCCTAGCAAACATCTAGTACAGCTGTGATGTGTGGCAGATATGGGAATCATGATAATGGTCAGGGTTTCCAGCACACACATTCAAGATAATACCCTGGGCATTGCACATGACTTGGCAGTTGATGGAGTGGTATCCCTTGTGGTTAATGTAGATCCTACTCTGCTCACCAGGTGGTGTCTCGATGTACATGAGTGCAGTCTATGGCACCTGGTACTTCACGTGTAGTGCACTACATGATATAAGTGTTACATATTGCTGGTCCTCCCCTCAGCAGTAAGGGGAAAATATATGTGTTCACTGGCATGTATGAGCATAGCATCCAGGAACTGCTGGAGTATATTGGATGCTGATGCCTATGACACCCCATCATGTCCTCAGTTAGTCTTTGAAAAGTACCTGTAGCTAAAATCCTAAGGGCTATACATACTTTAGTTTCCACTGGGATGGGTTCTCCTCAGTTGACTCTGGCTCTGAGTTGAGGGTGCCCAAGCTCACACAGTTCTCATAACCTGTTCCTGCCAACCCTGTAGCACTCTACAAACTCCAGGTAATCTAGCACCTGGAAGGTTACCCTAGGCCTGAAAACTCTTCTTCTGCTTGGCCTAGACCTACTGTCAGCAGCACTGATTTCAGCCTCTAGCACATACAGATGTAGAATAGGTGCATCAGCCCCTAGCATTATCTCAGTTAAAACTTCCAAGTCTCTACTCCAATGGTCTTGATGTATTGAGGAAAAATCAGACTGTAGGCTGTATGAATACTTTATACATTTCTTGAGTAGGTCCACCATGTGGGATTGGCTAATTAAAATGCATAAAATTCAGTTCACCTGCTTAGACTATAATTAACATGATTTAAAGGTCCTGCTTCAGTGTGCAGTAGTGCACTATGTGGACCATCACACAGAAGAACTCATCTGTGCATAACAAAGATCAGCCATGTCAGAATGTTATATTTTCATCCCTGTTGTCATGAAACATACAGAAAACACTGTTTGCTGCAAGTTACACTTTATTTGTTTAAGATGTAATGCCACAACAGTGTGAGAAAAGTTTGCATATCCTGTACTAGGGCCGAGGATCATCTGCTCTCCTGTCCAATACTTAACACCTGTCTCCACAGGAGTAATTAGGCAAAGTCCTGTAACTTGAGGATACTACCATAGTGCATCCCAGCTTCTCAGCAATATCAATTGAATGCATCCAGTTTCTATTTTTGGATGTATAGCTAATGTCTGTAACATTGGTGGTTTAGTCACTCAAAGTATGCATCACCAAAACCATCTGTGGCAAGTGGCACACTGTACGAACATGTGCAATACACACACACATACACACGCACAAAAAAAGAATAGATGGTGACCTGACACACCCCCTGATGTCATCAACATCCATTGGAAATATAAACACTGTGTAAGAGCCTACACGAAGTGAACATTCCTACACTGCTCCTGCATTTTGTGATTCAAAAAAATCCTCTGATTTTTGCAATCGCTTGCATAATAACCATGCTGGCAGCCTGGAATCTACATGGTTAGTAGCTGTGTAAGCTGGTCAACAGTACAGGAGTAAAATGTTAAAGACACAAGGCAGGGTATTACATTACCTATGGTTACAGTGCATTACATTCTTCTTTTACATACCTTTTTTGGTAATCATAGTTAAAACCTTTTGCAGCAAGTGACTCACTATGCAACCATGAGATAAAAAAAAAAAATAACATTATAGTAATTTGACACAAACCCCTAATGTTTTTGGACATCTCCAGTGTATACATCACACATTATATGGGCATTGTTACCTTTTCAGGGGAATTCTGTCCATATTTCTGGACTTTACATGCCCTCGCTTCCATGTAGACTCTTGTATGTGTAAATTTTCCATGCACATGGTTTTATTAATGGTTGTTGGATCACTCCACAGTGTTTTTTCACTTCATTAGCATACATTTCGGATACTTTTGCTGAACTTTGCATTGCATGAAAGTTTCCTTAATTGCATGTGAGTGCTAGTGTTTGTGTGCCACTACACAGAGTTTATTGAATCAAAAGCTGAGACCGTGTTTGCATCTCACCAGGACATGCACACAGAAAAAATGACCATGTACGTTTTACTGAATTCCCCCATGGAACAGTAATGCATTTTACATTTAAAAAATAGTCATCAATATTTTACTGAAATAAATTGTGCTGCAATTGTGTAATGGTAGCACATCATTTCTGCAATCATATTTATTCATTACTTCTTTCTGAATGTGTACATAAAAACATGCACCTTCTTCCTCCTAATTTTAGTTTTCCTACTAATATTCTTGCAGCTTTAAATATTTACAGGGATTCTTAAAAGTTACCACAAAGTAGACTACATGTGCACTTAGTGTAATCTTTCTGAGTGACTAGAAAGCTGAAAAATATGACAAAATGTTCTTGAAGACATATTGTGTACATGTAGTGTAGGCTTTATTGAATCTAGACATATTTTAATTTCATATTCAACAGACTACTTTGCTTAATCATACATTTTTTTTATTTCCAAAGCAGCTTTATTGTTTGCATACTCACTAGCAACCTCAGATAACCTCACTCATCTTCTCTGTCCCTGGGCACAGATTAATTATAATTCATCTCCTCTTTAGCTGCAGAAATAAGAACAAGATGGGAGCATAGTTCTTTACCTATCTTATATGATTCCTATCTGTGTGATTGTGCTTGTATTTATTATACACTACATATAAATTATTCATAATTAGGAAATATTTCTGTTTATTCTGTGACAACTGTTTACTTCATATTAATACTGATTGCATTCTAACAAAAATGGGTGATGTGTTATGATAATGATCAAAGATTGTTATGAGACCTGTAATTATTATATGCTCAATGATAACTCCAAAACTGCAGATTGTGTAACTGTGGCAGTAAGACAGCCCCGGAACATACAACAATTGTTGGAGTGTATAGATTGCAGTGCTGATGACCTAGAGGAATTAATACATTTCTTGCATGAAAAGCAGGAGGGATGAATAATAGTGGTTGAGGACTTAAATTTACCATAAACAGACTGGAAATTTGATTTAACAATATTAGTAAGGAAATTATTCACAAGGTACATTCAGGAACAACAATTACTTCAGACTGTAAAAAGCTTACCAGGGAACAGAACATACTAGACATAGTTTGTGGTCCTAAAGATATTAACTGTTACTTAATGCCAAATTTTACCACTGTTGATGCACAGTGATCATGGAGTTTAGTTTAATTTGTTGCTAGATAATTCTGCCAAACTGAAATCTAAACCAAGGCACAGAAGATTATTAAAAGATTATGGGCAGGATTCACGAAGCCTCCGTGTAAGAGATACATGGCTTACACGGAGGCTGCAGTTAAACGGTGTGATGTCAGCATGTCATGCATATGCATGAGGGCATGAAGAATCACACCAAAGGCTAACACGGTCCGTGGAAGACAGTAGGGGGAGTGTCCGTAGGCTGAGCCCTGCAAGCGGACATGCCCCCAGAAGAGTAAAATTGCCCAAAGTAAACACCCATGACAGAGGCCATGGAAATGTGAATAAACACAACACAACACATGCCCCCACAGACTATTAACATAAAATATATAAATGAACATGTTATATATTTTTTTAAATCTTAAAGATGTTTGCCCGTGAGTGCGCTCGTTTGCGCGGGCGTGCCCATAGCTTAGCCACAGTTAGCAGTCAGTGGAAAAGGATATAAGAACTAAATAAGCAAAGTAAGCCAAGAAACAATAGCGTAGTGGTAGAGACGTCAGCTGAAGAGCAGGCATTCATGGTTCGAGCCCCCGCAACACCAATTTTTATTTCCAGTAAGATAAGCAGGAAACAAGTCTCTGACAAACATGTACACATATAAAATCATAGTTTATGTAAAATGTAATGAAATAGTCCACTTATTTTGAAGAAATGTGAGATAACAAAATAATAAAAGATGCCAGATGTGCCCATAGCTGAGCTACAGTTTAACAAGGTGAGTGCATCTGCCCGTAGGTGAGCAGTGGTTTAACAGGTGCAAAATGAGTTCCCACAGGTGAGCAGTGGTTTAACAGGTGCAAAATGAGTGCCCGTAGGTGAGCAGTGGTTTAACACGGTGAAACTGTGTGCCCCTAGCTGATCTTAGCATAATATGCATGCTGATAGCCAAATGAGATGTAAACCAGCGTACCCCGTTTGCGCAGAGCTGCGCACCGCTCCAACAAGCTAACCGATGGGCAACGTTGAGCAAGCCATATCAAAACTGCCTTTACACAGACACACACCTCAGCCTGTCTAGATAGTCATAAAAAATAAAAAGCAGTGGCCAGGTTCAAACCCAGGATACTATGCACCATAGTCAAGGTACTGAACCACTAACCCATGACAACAATACCTATAAATGCAGTAATAGCAAATATATAGGAATGAATACAAAGTGGAGCATGGCAAAGCAGGTTTTGTGAAGTTGATACAATTCCAAAATGGCCAATCACAGATATGTGCGGGAAAAATGGCATATATAAGCCCCATAGGCGGGAATACACAGCATAAACGATTGTAGAACTGACTTGCAGCCAGAATGACAGGAGTAGGTGAGGGTAGTTGCATTCGAGCACAGAGGTGGGGCGTTGAAGAGTCCAGATACATGGTCTGGCTCCTAGTCCACAATCATGAGGGCCAGCTCATGCAGGGCCAGGTCCTGTGGGGAGCATATAGGGCTGAGGCATGGGACCGGTTGGCTCATGATCTCACCAGTGCCACAGGGATTCCACGGACTGGTGAGCAGGTTCATCTCCACCATACAGACCTGAAGAGATGCAAGCAAGACCAATTAAACCTTTGGATCCAGGAGGCCCGGCAAATGCCCAACGCCCCACTACTGAGTAAGTTACATGTAATTATGTATGTAAGAAATTAAACTAGCTGATATTATGGAGATGTGTATTCCAATATTACTTCATTTATATTACAGCTGCAGGTGTCCGTTCTTCGAACCGCAGAGCCTATGGTGATAGGCTGGTGCGGTTGCACCACCAGGCAGGTCAGTAATCCTCTCCCAGTAACTGTAAAGAAAAATAAACATATGACAGTTAGCAAAAGAGTGCAGTGTAGTCACCAAGTAATAGAATGTGCAAGTAACAGTGTAAGAGTGTTTGCAAGTATTGCTTGATTACAAAAGTGTGTTGCAGTCTGTAATGCAAACTGAAAAATGAAAATGTCTGAAATAAAGTCTGAAATAAAGATGCCCCACCTGTAATATAATAGTACACAACCTGCAGCAGGCTGAAAAGTACAGCTGCAGAAGATGAGCAAATCGCATGTGTGAAATATAACCCTGTTGAAATACTGAAACATGACAGAAGTGAGACTGCTGGAAAGGATTGTAATAACTACAGGTAAAACATGTCAATAAAGCCTAGAAGTAAGTACCATCCTGAATAGTAAAATGAAAATAAGTGAGAGAGTGTGAGAAAGTGTTATGAATCCACCAATAAAGTAGTAATAACCCCTGAATAAAGTATACTGCAGTCAGTACAGAATGAAATGCATGTGAGAAGCAAAACCAAACAGCGAAATCTGTTCAAAGTGTTGCTGCAGCTGGAATGTGTATCCCAAAATCTGGATATGTTGCTCTCAGTCTGCAATATGCAGATAGTATGATTGTCTGACATACCAAACATCCACAGTTGTCTATAGCTATATAAAGCAAATGTAGCAGGATGATGTAGCTGAACAAAGCCAGATATGAATGTGTATGAAGAACAATAAAATGTATATTGATGTAGCAGTAACAGTCCTATCACCAAATTGAAGTAGTTATCATATAGGAAACTGTAGTTAGTACAGTAGTGTGTATATATGTGCAGCTATTAGAAATGTACAGCATATGTATTGGTATTCGAAGGTGTTAATATTGTTTTCTTCACCCCACCCTATAACCACATATAACCCATTCCATGTGAAAATGGTATGGGCATTCACAATTAACACCCCTGGACATTTATCCTGTTGGGTCATAAATATTTGCATGTCTGTTGATGCATCTGCCCTGTTCATACATCCAAACCTGATGGCCTGTTGCCATCAATCAACCCTGCATGTTGTTGGACTGTGTATTGCTGTTCAAATTATGCATGTGTTATGCTCGCTGTTCAATGGTGTGAATATCTGGGTGTTTGGTTAATGGGAATACTAATGCATGCTGTTACAACTAATTGTGAATGGTGTTATATGTTACTAACCCAAACTGTCATGACATAATGCAAAACATAGGACGACAAGGAAGGCGGGTTCCAGCGGACCCACCTCTCCCACCTCAGCTGGCGAGTGCACCTGGCACTAGTGCCCAGTCTGGACCCTCCTCCGGTGGCCCTGTGCCACCTGCGGGTGGAAGCACTGCAGGGGATGGGGCTCGACCCCTGTCTTCAAGTGTGGCCGGAGGAGAACCACCACTCACCATCCGTAGCGTCCAGACTGTGGTGCGTAGGGAGATCCAGGATTCTGTTCTTGGGCCCCTACGCCAGCTTGAGGCACAGGTGGCACAACTTACGGGCATGCCTGTTGCCCAGCCTACACAGCCCCCAGCACAGCCCCATCCTGGGCAGTGAAGGAACAGTGGCAACTGCCCATGGGTGGG
Source organism: Protopterus annectens (assembly GCF_019279795.1). NCBI lineage: Eukaryota > Metazoa > Chordata > Ceratodontiformes > Protopteridae > Protopterus > Protopterus annectens. Next base: position 1,869,170,892 of record NC_056743.1, on the reverse strand, counting down.
GATATCAGTTCCACTGTTGCCATCTGTAGGCTCATGGGCTCTGGATATCCAAACATCCATCCCCGTCAATTGTGTAACCCCCCCCACACGTGTCATACACCGCCCCTGTATGCATCTTGTTTGTCTTGTCTGTTGACCTACCCAACCTACCTCCCCAGCTATACCGACTTCCTTCACCTGACATACCACTCTCACCTGAAAAAAAAAAAGGGCACTCTGTACCCACAAAAAATTCGACCCATACATAGCTGCCCATTCCACACACATGTCTGCTGGACATGGAAACTATCAATTACAATTGGCTGTACAACAAGTATTATTGTTGTCCTGACACCTCTCTCAGGGGTGGAAGGTTTCAAATGTCACACCAAATTACATACATATGCACAGCTGTTGCTGATGAAGAAATGGGCAGCTATGGGCCTTACCTACATCCCTCCTGCAAATCCCAAGCTTGTTTCCCTACTGTCTTACCCTCTTTGTGACCCCTTTTTCACCACTTTCCTGTCTTCCCATTTTCATTTCTTTCAAAGAAAATAGCTCGGGCATGCACCAGAGTAAGCACGTTAAGCGGTTGTAAGCAGGTGTACGAGTGTGTGCGCAGAGCTGAACGTCAGTGCGCATGCGTGAGCTCCACGCAAACCAGCGCTAACCCAGTTACAACTGCTTAAAAGTGCCTTAGTCATTCTGATTGACAGGTCCTGTAGTCAGTTCAAAAGCAAAATAAAAAGCCACTGTCAGTCCCAAACCCAGGACCTTGGAAGCAGTAGTCTGCATGACCTACCACTAAGCCATGACTCTTATACAAGAACATTGTGCTAAAATAAATTTATCATGTAATAGTAGGAATGAATGTAAAGTGAATATAGGATGTGTAGTACACAAAGCATGTCATTTAGAATTACTGTCAAAATTAGTGGATTTCCATAATAATAGTAGTGTGTGAACAGAAACAGCCATGCTAGTTGGTAGCTAGTAGGTAATAATGTTAGTTAATGTACATATATAAATGTATGTATATTTACATATATATATATATATATATATATATATATATATATATATATATATATATATATAGTTGTAGGTGTCATTGTGCATACACACTTACTACAGGGAACAGGAGAGAGGAATGGAGAAATGTGAATCTACAACACAGCCTGAATCATGAGATAGATACTAACCTTTACACTCACAGAACAGTGTCCTCAGCCTACCAGCATGGTCCCCGCCCTTACAATCTGAAAGGGCAACGCCTATCTCACATACCCTTTTATAGCACTGTCCTGAAATCACAGTGAGAACTGCAATCAGTACACAACTGGCTGCATGCAATTAGCAAATGCTGGCTTATAATTGGTGCAGAGGCCATCACATGGACTTATACAGATACCTACAAAAGCATCCTGCACTAACACTCCACACATGCAATACGTTCATTGCACTGTCTGGAGGCAGGCAGAGAGAGAGAGACAGAGAGACAGAGAGAGACAGAGACAGAGAGTGAGAGAAAAAAAAATACACACAGTACACACACCGAGTCTAAGCTGTCAGCAGTGACAGAAGCAAGCCGTGCCAGCAGCAGCAGGAAGCAGAAGTAGTGGTAACGCAACCAGCTACGACAAACACAGGTAATGTAAAGTAGCAGGTTAATAGTCTGCATACTGTGAACCCTCCAAATGTGTCATAGGTCTGTATCTATAGGTATATCCATGTCATATGTTGTGTGCACATAGTTCCACCAAAAGGGGATGACTATACATTACATGTCAGTCAGTGTTAGGCCATGATCCTGGCAGCAGTTTTCTGTTGCAGTGAGGCCAGTCTGTAGGATGTGTGTGTCAGCTGGTGTAACGGCTATGGCGCTTAGTTAGCAGTCATCTGGGAACTTTGTCACCCACAACCCGCACATGTTCGCTTCTACATCTGAGAAATAAATACCAAACAAGAGGGGTCCTACGACAGAGGCCTGTGGGATACCACATGTGACTGGCATTGAGTCTGACATGGCTCCTACAATATCAATATTATGGATCCTGTATGTCAACCAGTGTGCAACCCATCATGTGACATATGTAGTAACATGTAAGCTAATGAGCTTGTTTATGATGCCTGAGTGGAGTACTGTGTTGAAGGCCTTAGGTAAGTTCAGGTAGGTTGTAGGGATTGCGTTGCCCTCATCAATGGCTGTAGTGACTGTTTTGAAAGGTCAACCAGGTTCAAAAGGCAGGATCAGCCCATCACAAAGGCAAACTGGCTGGGAACAAGTGTCTGCAGGTACCCAATATCGCTGTATATGCTTCCCATACTGAATAATTCCATAGCTTAGCAGACCAGGCCGGCTATGCTTATGGTGCGATAGTTCCCAGGGTCAGTAGAGGTGCCTCCTTAGTGGTGTGGGACCACTGTTGCTGTATGCCAGTGTTCAGGTACATATCCTGTAGTACGGCCAAGGTTAAATATCAGTCTTATATGTGGTTGTATGTCCTCTTGGAGTGCATGTAGCACACATCCATGGATACCATCAGGTCACAGTGATGCTGTGTGTTCTGCTTTGCTGAGGGCGGCCCTCACCTGGACATGTGAGATGACAGGGAGGTTACATTCAGCTGTGATAAGTATTTCTACTTGTGGGGGAGAAGGAGGGGGGATACGTGCACCGAACCTGTCTGCAAGACTGTTGCCAATATCTGTGTGTACGGTGACTGTTAAGTAGGTGTGTATTAACTCAGAGCATATCTGAGGCGTTTGGTCCATATGTGTAACATAACTGAAGAAGGCCTTGTGGTTATCTATAGTGTATGTGGCCATTTCCCTCCCAGAGAATGCCATGGCTGTTGTTATGAGAGACCGTAGCATATTACCAGTGCTGACCACAGATGCCTTCCCTTAATGTGAATATGCTCTGTCCTGCAGTAGCCTCCTGCTATTGTTATACAATCTGCCTCTGGCTGGGGTCCACCGGACAGGATGCCTAACCTTTGTGCATAGGGTCTGGGTTAGAAATGTGTGTGCAAGTTCCATGCAATCTGTGGGATGTCCGTGGGAAGCATTCGCAAAGGGGTCAGCAGTGTGGGTTGTGGCTTCCACTGGCCCAGTGAGCTGCATGGATACCATCTCAGTCCTAACAAGTGAATAACTGTCTAATAACATACATATCAAAGTAGTCTACTGTGCTGGTGGTGGTGATGGGATATGTATATCCAGGCCAAGTAACTTGTGTCCAGATCACACTAGTGGATGACATTGCACATACAGTACCTTGGTATGAACCCCCAGAGTGAGGTTGTGCATTGGGCCTGTTGCAGTGTGCTGACCGATGGGGCATGCTACTATGTTGTATGGAATGTGGCAGGTATTGTTGCACAGGTTTTGGCTGAGCACTGATATCTGGCCATGTATTTGTGTATCCACCAAGAGACACACACATGCTACATATGGGAGTAGTAGTATATCACTACATTTGAGTATCATGTATAGTATGTGTGCCATATATTGCTGACATAGTCTGCTGATATCCTGTTTGTGTTCTGTTCCAGGGAGATGGCGCGTCAGCGTAATCCCGCCTACTCTGCAGCGGAAGATGAGGAGATACACCAGAGCCTGGTGCTGGATTATGACATACTGTTTTCCCGCACCAGCCAGAATCAGCAGGAGAGGGCTGCACTGTGGCAAGACCTTGTCCGTAGGGTAAATGACATTGGCAAGCATAACAGGACATATGAGCAGGTACGACATCACTGCAGTGATTTAATCAGAAATGTCCATCAGCGTGCGTCGGATATCCACAGGCAACAGGTTGCCACAGGAAGTGGGGTGGCCAAACATCCCCCCCTCGCCAGACTGGAGGGGCTACTCCTAAGTGTTGTGGCTCCAGCCCCGGAACAGCAACAGCAATACACCTGCATCATGATGGAGGCTGGATCCACACAGCAGCACGACATGGAGCGTGCAGGTAATATGCCATATGTACACTTGACTGTTCTGTACACTGTTAGTTTATGCATGTGTAAGGTGTGTCCGTGGTATGTAGCTGTCAACATAGTATGTAATTGTGCAGGTGTGATATTGGCAATATCAGCAGCTGACGTGTGAAAGGCAACTGGTGTACTACTGCACTGTATCATATGCAGTATCAATGGCACAGTTGTGCCCACTGACATTAATCTCCTCATTTCTGCAGGTCCCTCCGGTGTTACAGCAAGGCAGGCCATCCATGCTGGTGAGTGTGTTTAACAATACCTATAATAGTCCTGATAGTGCTAGTAATACTAGTGTAACTTAGTAGTGCTCTGTGTGTATACTGCGGGGTGTGCATGTGTGCATGTGTGCAGGTGTGCCTGTGTCCACGTGTGCATGTGTGCATGTGTGCCTGTGTCCATGTGTCCACGTGTACATGTGTGCATGTGTGCCTGTGTCCACGTGTGCATGTGTGCATGTATACATGTGTCCACATGTGCATGTGTGCATGTGTGCATGTGTGCATGTGTGCCTGTGTCCATGTGTGCATGTGTACACGTGTGCATGTGTGCATGTGTGCATAAGTGCATCACTGGTAACATTGTGTGGACACTGTAAACTGTGTTTCCTGTCTTCCAACCACAGGTTCTGGTGCTGCTCTGGTGTCCTGTAGCAGGGAACCTGAATCTAGTGCCACAGGTACTGGTAATGATGATATCTGTGTAATGGCACAGGAAGGTGTGTCAGGGTCCGCCATTGGTCAGCCAATTGACAGTACACAGCTGACAACCCCATCATTGCGCACAGTCATCCTGCCAGTACATCCTTTGTCATCATTGTCCCTAGGAGACGGACAGGATACAGTGGGCATTGACCAGGGTAATGTGGTATCTGTGGCACATGCTTCCCCACACAGCAGCCATGGGCAGGGTCCTGCGATGGTACCACACAGACAGTTGCCCATGGGTTCACGCCGGAGCATCCGTGGGCGTACTACCTCTGGCAGACGTGCCTAAAGAGGTCTGTCAACCTCAGCTATGTTTCAGGCTGTCATGCAGGCACAGTCGCGTAGGGAAAGGTACACCAGACAGGGTCTGAGGGAGCTGAGAGCATGTCGCAAAGCCATGACTGACAGTATGTGTGACATCGCGGATGCTATCCGTAATTTCACCGATGTCATAGACAGACATTGTGGGGACATATTACAGCAGTTCCACAACCACATGTCCAAGAGCCAGGGCAATGGTGGGTGGTTGCAGCATTGACGTGGCCGTACGCCAGCAACAGCAGCAGCTGGCAGTCGGCACGGACGACAACAGGTCCGAGCACGCCCACATAGTGCCAGCAGCAGCCCCAGCAATGCTGGGTCTGTGCTGTAATTGGAACGCCCCAGGAGACCACATGCATGTGGCTCTGGACAGTCCCAACAGGGACCTGTGTCCAGTCAACACACTCCCACTTCTGATGACAGTACCCAGTCTGGCTTAGTACCGGATATGGTCCGTAGCACCCCTGCCAGGCACAGGTACCGTGTCCGTGCCCACAGACACTGATCTGTATGACCTGCCAGGTGCAGTCTGTGGCTGTCCACAAGCCCCTGTATATGGCAGCCATGAGGTGGAACTGTGTGTGCATACACACATGCAAAATGTTAACACCTAGGGCTACCACATACATGCACACACTGCACCAACAGTTCCACACCCTGTACTGCTGTCCCTCACCAACACACATACACACACATGTCAATTGGTGGTATCAGTGGCAGACTCAGGCATACCTAATTCACACCCTGTGCATATGATGAAACTGTGCCACTCCTGCAATCTCCAACATCAGTGCAGGTATGGGTAAACACATTGCTGATGCACAGGGTGACTACATAGAAGTGTATTAGTCGTATCATGTTGGTAAAATTACAGTGTGCTGATATGACTGTGTGTATATCCCAGCATGCCTGATGCAGTAACCGTATGACTGTCCTGAATTGTTATCTGCACCCATAGTACGTACCAAAGGGTAACAGCTGCACATTATTGCATACCGGTGGTGAAGATGTCAACAGATAGCCACATACATGGGTAGCACAGGGGGAAAGCTAATGCAAGTAGTGATATGCAATGATGGACATGTACAGTAATGGTGGCAAGTTGCCCACAATGACTACGCAATGTGGATGTTTGCGCATGTTGATATGTGTGCAGTACCAATGTAATCCAAATCACAATTAACTATGACATAAATCACTTCTATCATGGGCATCTGCGCTGTGCATTCCTGGGTACATGTTGATAGTGCCCACATATTTGCACTGTAACCTACTGTTAGTGTTACCCCTTCTTTGTTGTACAATGGACTACTTCCAGCCCTGCTTACTGTAGCTTTATTTGCATGCATGTTCGCTTGGGGTTCCCTGCAATACTGCTTCTACCTGCAATGCCAAGTTACAGTGCTTCTGTGGACTCCTAGTGACATCTGCACAGTGTACGATATGTATGTCAAGCTTACACATGACAGAACATCACTGTCTGTCCTGTTCGCATGTACGTTGCCTGTGACACATTGCACATGTCTTACCTGGCATTTACCCACATGTGCAGTTATATATGCCAGTGCTATGAAACAGTAGCAGTACACCCACACATACACACCTTCAGTATGTTGTTCCCCATTCGCCCTATGTGTTGGTAATCACCATGGCAATCACACTACTAGGGTAGCATTTGCAAAGGTAACCTGTGAATCACCTCTATGGTCCAGTTGTGGTTTATGTGAGGCATGTGGCAATGTCACAGTTGCCACATGTATGCAGTCAACCATCACCCTTGGCCAGGAACGTACAACACATGTGTGGGATGCCACCACATAGCCAATCTGGGGACTGAGCACTCTGAACCCAGTAATGCCATACCCTGTCAGGTGGCATGTCATACCACAGTGACTACAATACCAGTCAGACATATACATGCACTGACAGCGGCCTGAACACACTGGGGCATACTTGGAGACTCAGAATAGCATCCTGCCTGAGCATCACACACCTCCGCAGCTGTCACACAGGCATACGTTACATCAGAACAGAGCACATGCCACACATGGCACACACATCCCGTGTGCCACACACTCACAGCCTGTAGGGCTACACAACACACCTGCTACAGATGTGTCAGGTACCTCTCTTGGCCGCTGCAGTGGGGTCCCGCTCAACAGGCTGTACATGGTAAAGGTCACAGTGATATGTCTCTGCGGCACTATGGTCACCACAAAACACATGCATACAGGTCAGTCAGAGGCATGGACACATATGACTCAGTCAGAGACCATGCCACTATGGATGACCTAAGACATACCTCCCTGGACTACATGATAGGGAACATAGAAGAGATCTCTCAGCATGTGGCACAGGCCAGTATAAGCCTGATCTTGGTTGCCATCATACCCTCGCCAGGTATGCTACCACTATATGTAGGAGGGGTGTTCTAAGTCTACATTCTGCTCAATCTCCAATGTCATTCATAGGGTATCCACTGGCTGTCAATGTGTGCTCACATGCTAGGGAAGCCACAATGATTTGCGAGGGCCAGCTTGCACGTGACACCCATGGCCCAATGTATATTGGCAAAGCCCCTTGATACACACATACTGCCTTATGCTGCAGGACACGGATTACATAGCCACCTCCGCGGGTATCACACAGGATAGGACACTAACAGTGATGCTACACAACACCAGCAGTGTACACCACAAGATGCATGCACCGGACACTGTCCTCAGCACGGTGAACTGCAATGTCTGTGCAGTACCAGAGTCCTGATTCATGGCTCACAGGTGCAACCCGTCACTGCCAGGTTATACCTCATACCATGCCTGTCGTCCCCTACACATGTAACACACATAGACAGGGGGGTGGTATCCCAAGGCACCACAGATACACATACCTCCAGGTTGTTGGCACAGCACAAAGCATCAGGGCCTAATCATGTGCAGCTAACACTGTGTTGGACTGCCATCTGGTTCATAGCCTGGCACACACAACCCTCCCATACACAGGAAACCCACCTATCCTCCATAACAACACTGGCAATATGACAGTCTCAAGAACTGTCTTTATATGGCTGGACTGCATCCAGCCAAACATTGTGCGTGAGCATTACTGTAGCTACAACACACTAGTTGAAGGGTTCCCAGCATGTGGTTACTGAATTGCAGTGGAATGACATGTTACCACTCCCACAACAGGTGGGAACATGCAGCACCTGTACATTGACTACATGTAGACTATATGGCCCAGACCAGATGTGTATCCCCTGCTGTAGGTATTTTACCATATACACCCACACTGTATAGACACATACCACGTCGGCCCTGCACAGTAAGACACAGTCATATTGTTATGCATTGCAAATACCATTTATCCACTCGAGGCACGTGTCAGACATGGTAACTACTGCAGGCCACAGGTATTTATGTGTATGTGTCACACACATACATCATGTGTGCATTGCCATTGCTGGTTTAGGCAATGGCATGAATTGTTATGCACAAAGACCCACACACGGTCATAATGTGTGACACAACCACACGTGGCAGTTGTGGGTTACCAAAACATACCTATCTGTACTCTGACAATGGTAATAGACCCAGTAGCAGAGCGCACTATTGGCATTACTGGCCAACTAGCCCTGTTTGGCTGTGCTGATAATTGCCAAAAGGATCTGTTCTCTCACACTTACACACACCCTACTACCCCCCCCCACACACACACACTTGCCATTTGCAGGATTCATACTCCTACCTAACTATGTCACGACACGTGAGAGAGACGCATTAGCGAAGCGCATTATTCGAATTACTAGGAGGTTCCTCTTCTCTGGCTTTACTTATAGGGTGCTGACATCATCAGTGTTTGGAAAGGGTAATGTGCATCAGGTAGTGCGATCTCCTGATTGCCAAAAATAACATGTTTTTCATACAGAACTCCCCACATCCAAACACACACACACACACACTTGCTATTTGCAGGTTTCAAACCCCTATCTAACTATGTTATGACACTTGAGAGTGACGCTGTAGCAGACTGCGCTATTCGGATTACTATTTATTTATTTATTTATTATTTATTTACATTTGTTAACCGGGCTAGTCCAACTGGATGCAAGTCCATTTTCAGTGGAGGTCCGAGGAGAAAAGCTCCGCTATCTACTACATGGTAATAATTTTAAAAAAATTAACAATGGTTGAAAAATCAAAAGAAGGATATAAGTAACAAAATCAGAAGGACAGTAATAACAATTTCAGAATGTTACAAAAAAGGAGGGATAGAGAGACAAGGAAAAAGTTTAAGTATGGTAAGGGAAGAAAAGGGAGAGAAGAATTTAGTTCTTTTTTAAGAAAAGTTAAGAAGAGTGTTACTAGAGAAATACAGTTATCTAGTTAAGATAATAAACTTTCAGGTCAAAGGGAAAACAAATATTTTAGATTGAAGAAATAGATGTAGGAAAAAGTATGAGAGATGAAGGGGAGAATAGGAGATGTAAGATGAGCTAGCTCAACTAGGATTGATACAAGAGCAAAGCCAGTGTTTAGTAAGAAAGAGTTTTAGTTTAGTCTTAAATAGTGAAGTGGAAGTCTGGACTAAAATGTCTAGAGGAAGTTGGTTCCAGATTTTACCAACTGAGTTGGAGAATATGGAGTCACCTGCTGTGTTCTTTGCAAGAGATGTTTGAATCAGTATTTTATTGGAAGAGCGTAAGGTTTTTAAGTTGTTGTAGGGTTTTATAAGGGTGGAGAGCATGGGTATGTTTTCAGGATGGTAAAGAGCTTTGTGGGCAATTGTAAGCTGATAGTACTGTATTAGGTGAGGTAATTCAAGCCATCCTAGGTTGGAGAGGTTGAGGCAGTGATGTGTTTTATATGGAGAGGCAGTGGCAAATCTCGCAATGTTGTGGTAGGCTGTAGTGAGCTTATTAATGTTATGTTTAGATAGATTAGTATAGATGGGGAGGCATATAGTAGAGTGGAGATAAGATGTGTTTTTGCTATGGTAGTTCTTGCTTCAGGGGTTAGGAAAGTTTTGATTCTGTAAAGAGAACCTAGTTTTCTATTGGTTGATTTTATGGTGGAGTTGATGTGAAAATCAAATTTTAGAAGGTTGTCAATTGTAATACCCAATAGTTTGGTAGTTTGGTCAGGAGAGATAAGGGTGCCATTGTTAGATGTAATTGTGAGATTAATAGAGGGGGACAGGTGTGTAGGTAAGAAGAGGAGAAGTTTAGTTTTCTTAGGGTTTAAGAGAAGACAATGGTTAGAGAACCATTGCTCAATAGTAGTAAATGTCTTTTGGGTAAGGTAATGCAGGTCATCTTGGTTTGTGGCAGAGCAAATGATGGTGGTGTCGTCTGCATATTGAATACAAGTAGTTAAGGGTGTGGCAAGATGCAAGTCATTAATAAAGATGGAAAATAAGAGAGGACCTAAGATGGAGCCTTGAGGGACCCCTAAGGTGGTGGGCACAAGTTCAGAGAGATTATTGTTCCATAAAACAGCTTGTTTCCGGTTTTGAAGATATGAGGTGAACCAAGTTAAGGCAAGATTATTGAGAGAGAGCGATTTTAGGCGATGTAAGAGGAGTTGGTGGTTCACCATATCAAAGGCTTTAGACAGGTCTACAAAGAATGCTGATGAAAGAAGATTGCTATTACGGTTAATATTAATGGAGTCAATAAAGGATAGTAAGGCTGTGGTGGTGCTGTGGTGAGACAAAGCCATGTTGGCAGTTAGCAAGGAGATTATTAGAAAGAAGGTGATTTAGTAACTGTTTGTGGATGCATTTCTCCATAATTTTGCAATGGGTGATAGTAGTGCTATAGGGCGGTAGTTAGAGTATTCAAATGAGTCGCCTCCTTTGAAGAGGATGATGTGTGAGATTTTCCAGAGGAAGGTACAGTACTTTCTGTTATGGTTCTGTTTATGAGTATAGAGATTGGGTAGGCAACTGCTTTGGCTCCTAGCTGGAGATATTCAGCTGGGAGTTTGTCAGCTGATGGGGTAGAAGCTTTAAGTTTTTTAAGTAAATTCAGAATATAGGAGGTGGATATGGGTTTAAGTTGCATAAGTGGAGGAGAGAAGCTTGGGTTACCCAATAATGAGGGGTCAGGTGTTTGTTGGTTAGCCAGGTTGAGTATTGTAGATGTAAAGAAGTTATTGAAAGCATTAGCTGTTTGTAAGGGAGAGTTAGGGCAGGAACCAAGTGGATTGGGAGTTTCAACTTTTCCGGGGGAAAGAAGTGTGTTAATAGATCTCCAAAATTTGTGTGGATGGTGGTGGGGGGATTGCTGTAGCTGAGTGAAAAAGTTCTTTTTATCTTTTATAATAGCTTGCTTTGTCATGTTCCTTTTTTGTTTGAAGCTAAGATGGTCGCTGGGGTCTTTGGAGGTTCGCCACAGAAACCATGCCTTATTCCTATTACGAATAAGCTGTTTTGTGTTGGTTGTAAGCCATTGGGCTGTCTTATGTTTCATGCGAATAGATCGCATGGGTGCATGTTGATCTAAAATAGTAAGAAAGGTTTTATTAAAGTGGTCTACAGCGTCATCAATTGGGAGAGTTTTGAGAGGAGACCAGTTAACCAGGCTGAGGTCATTTTGAAACTGATGAGGGTCAAAGTGTTTTTTGCTACGTGATAAACGAATTAGGGGAGGTGGTTTTAGGTGAGTTTTGTGCCTAATGATGTAGGTGAGAGAGTGGTCACTAAGGTCATCTGGGAGGGTACCTGTAGAATACATTTGTTGGGGACTATTTGTCAAGATCCAGTCAAGTATGGTATCTTTGTTATTGCTCTTATTTGTTCTCGTTGTGGAGTTGATGGTTTGTTGGAATCCATGCAGGTTGATAAGGGTGGATGGATTAGTTTGGTTACAGACATTCCAGTCAATATTGAAGTCACCTAGTAATATGGTTTCTTGAGGAAGACTAGTAGCAAACCAGTTGAGTAGGTTTTCTAATATGGGGGGGTTGTTGCCTGGGGGAAGATAGGTACAGATAATATTAATAGTTTTGTGTGAGTTAAAGGAGAGTTTTGAAATAATAAGTTCAGCGTTTGTGTTAAATGGAGGGTTTTGGGCCGATTTTTTAACATCCAGTCCAGATTTAAAGAGAATAGCTACACCACCTCCTTTTTTAGTAAGACGGGCTTGTCTAAGGATGTTGTAGCCAGGGGGGATGATTTCACAATCATTTATTGAGGGTTTGAGCCAGGTTTCTGTAAGACAGAGAATGTCAAATTGTTGGACTTCTAGAAGGGCATGAAGAGCTGGGAGTTTGTTGCAAATGCTACGGATGTTAAGATGAGCTATTGTAAGAGATTTAGGAGGTTTAGAATCAGGTGAAGGAGTATTTTTTGTTTGTTGGGAGTTAGGGGATGTTGTTGAGGTGTATGGGCCTGGGTCGGGGTGGATGTCCCCATCAAGTAATTGTAGACTATGAATAAGGTGAGTTAATTGAGAAGGTTTGAGAAAGAAGAAGTATTTTGTGTGTCTATGAATAAGGTATTTCATATGTGAGAGACGATGATATTTAGATTCAATATATGTGTTATAATATGTTAGATTAAGATGTGTTGAGAGTTTAGATGGGGGGGGTGGTTAGTGTATGTCTATGTGGAATGTAAACATTAGCATATATTGGTTGCTCATAGTAGGTTATTAGGTAGGTGAAAGAAAGAAAAGTTAGAAGAGATAGTAGAAGGAGAGGAAGGTGAGTGTTGTACATATTGAGAAGGGTAAGAGACTATTTAAAATAGGTAGGATTACAGGTAGAGAGAGAGAGAGTGTAGGAGGGGATGACTATAGGGGTGGGAGGGGAGGAGTATGTTGTGATTGGCTACAGAATGTGGTGGGTGTGGTTATGTGGGAATAAATGTAGAGGTGCTGGGGGCGGGTGGAATTTGGGGGCAGGGAGGGGAGCTGAGTGAGCCGCAGAGGGCTGGGCACACAAAGAGTGGAGTGAGTTCAGCAGGAAACAATCAGAGATAGGGAAAAGCAAACAGGTAAGTCAAAAGTATAGAGTAAATGTACTATTGAGCAATCTAATGTGTAGAGATAGAAATGTAGAGGAGCCAGAGTAGGAGGAATGAAGGCAGAGAGCGAGAGGTTAGGTTTTGAAGCAGTCTATGAAGATGCTACAGTTAGAGGACAGGTGAGAAAGGTTAGTGAAGGCAGAAGATAAGCATAAGTGTGAGAGAAAGGGAAACCACCAGAGAACAGTAGTAGAGGCACCCCCTGGTGGCAAGATGTATGGTTGCAGGGACACACAGTATAGTGGAGGGCTACGTAGAGAAGGTGAAAGGGACGGAGTGTAGTGTGCTAACCCTCAAGGATAGCTGAGGTAGAAAAAGATAGAACTGAAATAGAGGTATAGGATGTGGATAGGCAATGTGGATAGAAAAAGATAGAACTGAAATAGAGGTATTACTAGGAGGTGTCTCTTCTCCAGCTGTATGTATAGGGTGCTGACATCATCACTGTTTGGAAAGGGTAATGTGCATCATATAGTGTGATCTCCTGATTGCAAAAAAGCACATGTTTTTCATACAGAATTGCACACACACAAACTCCCCACATCCAAACACACACACTTGCAGGTTTCAAACCTCTACCTATGTTATGACACTCGTGACAGACACATTAGCAGAGTGCGCTATTCAAAATACTGGGAGGTTCCCTTCTCCTACTGTACTTATAGGGTGCTGACATCATCCGTGCTTAGATAGGGGAATGGGCATCCTGTAAAGTGCCTTCACAGTTGCCAAAAGGGACATCTCCCTCACACAGACTTGCACACACACTAACCCCCTTCCACACACATTGGGCAGTTGCAGAATTCATACCCCTATCTAACTATGTTATGACACTCGTAACAAATGCATTAGCAGAGCGCGCTATTTGATTTACTGAGAGGTTTCCCTTCTCCTGCTGTACTTATAGGGTGCTGACATCATCCATGCTTAGATAGGGGAATGTGCATCCTGTAGAGTGCCTTCACAGTTGCCAAAAGGGACATCTGTCTCACACAGACTTGCACACACACTAAACCCCCTCCACCCACACTGGGCAGTTGCAGGATACAAACCCCTATCTAATTATCTTATGACACTCGTGACAGATGCATTAGCAGAGCGTGCTATTCGAATTATTGGGAGATTTCTCTTCTCCTGCTGTACTTATAGGGTGCTGACATCATCCGTGCTTAGATAGGGGAATGTGCATCCTGTAGACTGCCTTCACAGTTGCCAAAAGGGACATCTCCCTCACACAGGCTTGCACACACACTAACCCCCCTCCACACACACTAGGCAGTTGCAGGATTCAAACCCCTACCTAACTATGTTATGACACTTGTGACAGATGCATTAGCAGAGCGCACTATTCGAATTACTGGGAGGTTGCCCTTCTCCTGCTGTACTTATAGGGTGCTGACATCATCCGTGCTTAGATAGGGAAATGTGCATCCTGTAGAGTGCTTTCACAGTTGCCAAAAGGGACATCTTCCTCACACAGACTTGCACACACATCAACCACGCTCACACACACACACACACACACTGAGCAATTGCATGGTTTGAACTCCTACCTAACTATATTATGACACTTGAGGGTGACGCATTAGCAGAGCGTGCTAACCGAATTACTGGGCAACTGGTCTGCACCTGCAGTATTTATAGGGTGCTGACATCTTTATTTCTACAGAGGTATGTACATCTAGTACTACCTGTCAGTTGGGGGATAGCATATATATGCATTTGCAGCCACCTACGTCAGGGTCAGATATGGACATCGCACTAGCAGGTTATGTTCTATACCATGCTTCATGACCACAGGACCTGTAACACACAACACAACCAGTCCAGAACACCACAGCCACATCCAGGACACACACTTGGCTTCCCTGGGAACAGTGCCGGGATATGCAGGTGTTCACATACACCATTCCAGTTGTTAACATCAGGTACAGGCATATTGTGTGTAAGAACTACTCAGGCCTCTACCACTTTACCCTACAGCCACTACAATTTGTGTGTCCATGTGCTATGGCAGAACCACACACCACAGCCACATGGGGGAAGACATATTTCACCTGTCCATCTGCAACATGGGTACTCACTGTTCCACACCAGAGGTAGACCACCATTGTTGATATCTGACCATACCCACCTTTCCCTGGACATCCACATCCCATCCCCACCCCCATGCAAGGTTGTCACTGCACGAAAACTGTATTTAGCACATGCAGACTCTACACTTGTGAAGACTGGGGTGGACAACTTCAAAGGACCCATGCTGGGGGACTATACTGGCCACTCAGCATAATCCTTGACAAATGCATTCTATGAGCATGTGTACGGTTTGCATTGATCATGCTATCCCACATATACCCATGACTGCTCCACAACAAGACACCTGTCAGGTGTACACCAGCCATTTATGAGCCGTCCAACAGACAGAGTGAGCTAATATATTGCAGAGCTGTAGCCCACAGAGGGAGGACATCTGTGAACAGTTCCGGCATGACACTTCATTCCCACATAATCATCACAACCCAGTGTTGACAGTGGAATTGTCCAGACAATGCAGATAGGGCTCCTCTCAGTCTGTTATTGATGTCCACTTACTGTTAGAGATCCTCAGCAACCCTCTTCCAGCACACACCAACAACATGGCTGTGGCTTAGCACATTCAAACCCTGGGATCTCCACTGTGCCCCTGCTTGAGAGAGGCACAGCTCACTAGCCTCACACATTGCCTTCTGTGACCTACTTTACAGTGGCACAGTAGCCTACTGTACTGGGGATGCAGATGCCAAGCACACTCTGGCTAAGCTGTCATTCCCTAGGGCAACAAGCCTAGTACTGACCTCTACACCCATATGTTCAATTGTCAGATGCACAATATTTGTTGTGCTGTTCTACTGTTTGCAGGTCTTTATTGCCATAGCATTCCCTGTTCCTATGACCAACTTGTGTATCTGTGAAAGATGTTTGCATATGGCGGTGATCCACTATATCACTTATGTCTCTTTAGTCATTTACTGTGTGCACTGGACAGATTGCTGTGTTGTGGTTGTTTCCTGGAATGACACGTACAAATACCAGATATGTGTGGCCAACTACTAAACGGAGATATGGCCTAAGTGTGTGAGCATGCCCAGTTCAGCCTTTCCATGGCATGTTGTCTGACATATGCCTCATTTATCAAAGTGTGCGAGCATGCCCAATGTGAGTTTTCCATATGTTGCACTCTGAAGTCCACCACATATTTGGGTGTGTGTCAACTTCAACAATATCTCATGTTTATGGTTGTGTGTTGGGTGTCATGTTGTGTACTAACTGGCCAACTGCTTCGTGTCTGCCACAACAGGGATTACACTGTGCCTGCAGGGATTGCATGGGATACTTTGCAGACAGTTGTCAACATACTTTCATAATGACCTAACACTGTAGTACCATATAGTGTACTGGTTCATCACTGTGGTGGACAGTATCCTGGTCTTTAGTCCTATCACTGCTTGACATCTTCATAGTGAGCACAACAGACTGTGTAGGGGCCAGTTGTGCACATATGACCATGTTGCATTATGTTCAGATATGGACTACATACACCAGGCTCGTCCAACATTGGTAGTGTATTTCACAACATAGGTGGACATTGGCAAACACTAGCGATGTTCCCTAGGCCATTTCTGATGCTAGTTACAGGGTGTGTTTGCCCTTCAACACACATTGTAACTGGAGTTTGCCATGACATATGTCATGGTTAGTATACTGTGCCTCCATCTACCTCTGACATAACAGTGATACCCAGGGTTAACCTACCATCTCCCATCCACTCATTGGAATTCCCCTTGAGGGGTGTTGATAGGTGACTCTCTGGCTCACCTGTACCGGGAGTTTACTCAAGAGTGGGGGTGCCTTCTATGTTATGGATCATTCTGTACAGCTTGTCCTATGTATGTCAGTGCTGGGGTTCAAGTCTCTAATGTGCATAGCTCACTGCCATTCAGATTGCACAAGGTGCAGCATGTTCATTGATTCCAGCTTGGACATGGCTTCATACATCAGGCACAGCTTGCCTGTAGCTGGGCAGTATGGCAGTGTGTGGAGCTGCAGTTTGTTTACTGAAGCAACACATGGCATCTGTTCATGCTCTTTGCTACTCCTAGTGGGGTACTGTTGGGGACTTTACAGTTGATGGAGGTGTCTGCTGAGGTATATCCCACAGGGGCTATTGTAGTCAATTGTGACGCTGATGAAGGATGACTGCAGAGCCACAGTGACCTCCCCTTATCTACATCTGACAACCTTCATGATTGGGTGGGTATATGGTATGTTTCTGCAAACACTACAGCCACATGTTTGTCCAGTGCAAGATATCTATCACCTTGTGTCCCCAGGTCTCTCATTACATGTTAGGTATGTAATGGGTTAACACCTGTGTGGTAATTTGTGGGCACTTACTGTATATCCACGGTGGTTCTCTATACACAGTTCTGCAATTAGCTTGCTGACATGGCTATAGCTCCAGTTGTCTGTTTGTAGGTGGCCCTTTTGTGGGTTGCTTGTATCAGCTGGGGGTCGGATATGGTGGGCTGTTTGTACTCCTCTGCATACATGTTCAGTCACAGTCCTTCCATGTTGGCCTATACCTATGGGACATATATACAGAACAGGGGATCCCAGGACCAAGCCTTGTGGGATGCCACTCATATCTGCTTTGTAGTCTGACATGGATGCAGCATGTCTGACCATGTCAGTTCTGTCCTTGGTCTGGTTTGCAACCCCTCTACTGACATAGGGGTATATATTTAAGCTGGTGAACATATCCATACTGAACTCGTAGGGTATTGTCTAGAAGCATATGCACGGTCCAGCTATGCTGTGTGGACCACATTGCCCTCATCAATGACCTTAATGACTGTTTCAAATGGGTCAAACATGTTTAGGGGCAGGATCTGCAGTTATGACAGCCACACTGTGTAGGGTTCGGTATCAGTAGGTCCACGATAGCTTTAAGTCTGCGGTACATACTGATCCTTTCCATAGCTGTGCAGACCAAGCTTGTCAGGATCCTGGGGTGGTAGTTTGCAGTATCCATTCAGGCAACACCTTTGTTGTGAAGGACCACTGTTGTTGTACACTGCTCTTGGGTACATATCCTGTGGTAAGGCTGACATTGGGCAGTAGTGTGATTTGACATTCCATTATTCTTGGAGTCCATGTTGGCCTCAGCCCAGGACACCATCACATACCTTTGCTGCTGTGTGTTTTGCTTTGCAGATGATGGCTGTTACATCAGCATCTGCAATGTCAGGAACCAGCAGTCTGCTGGGATAGATATTTTGCATTCTGGGGGGGGGGGGGGGTTGCACTGCACCTGTCAGGTTGTATGTTAGCAATATGTGTGTGTGTTTGGTATGTTGTTTGTAATATCTGTGTGATTCGGTGCATATCTGTGGATTCCCAACATGGTTCCTACCATCAGTTAAGTAAGCCTTGTGATTATCCTTAGTGTCCTGTACAATTTGTATCTTCATAGGTTCATGGGTTCATACTAGGCTATCCACCCTAGGGCATTAGTAAGCCAAGCCAGAGTGTGTGTGTCTTTCGCCGCCCCTTGCTATGTCTATTATGGCCATTTATGATTTTCTTTACTGTGCCTCTGTCTGGTCGTGACACAGTGAAGACCCCCAGTATACATGTACGATCATCCATCAACTTGGCAATATTCCTGTTGAGGGGTGTCAGTGAGGGGCTCTGCCTAACATGGATTGGGACCCTGTTTCTGGGTGTGGGGGGCCTCTGGGTTATGTATCTGTCCCTCCAGCACATCCTATTTCATTATGTGCTGAGGCTGACATTTGTCACTCTCACAGCTCCAATGGCTTTGATTTCCTGTGGTGGAGCATGTCCATTACTCCTGTGTTGGACATGGCCTTGTACAGCAGACATACAATGCCTCTGTGTAGGCAGTCTGTGACTGCATTCAGCTGGGGTGTCTACACCCAGGCAGCATATGACATATATTTGACACCCTTTATCCTCTTGGTGGGGTACCTTTGAGGTGTTCCGAACCGCTGCAGGTGTCACGTACAGTACATCCCATATGAGTCATTGTACTAGATTATGGGTCTGATAAGGGAACAGTACAGGGGCACAGTGACCTCTGTTGATGTAGATTTGAATCCTTTCATGATACTGTGTCCAATATCAACAATCTTCCTAGCCACATTGGCATTGTGAGTGTCACATGACAGATTATTGTCAACTTGTGTCTCTAGGTCGCTGATTACTCCTTGCATACATAATGGTTTACCACCTATGTGGTAATTTGTGAGTACCTTGTCTGGTATTTGGTGGGACATTCATACTGTCCAGTGTCTTCAGGATGTCTGGGTGGAGTTCTTGTGTGTGAGAGTGTGGTCTGTCACATGCTACAGACTGTACAGCAGTTTTGACTACACTTAGGTGCACATGGGTGGTCTCCGCTGCTTTGTGCATCATCAGTTACCTGGCTGTATGGATGTCTGTGCTGCATATGGATACTCCCCCTCCTCTGATGTTTTGGTCCAGGTGTTGGGGCCATAATGCATGATATGTGGTATAACCTGGTAGTGCTGGTGTGCTATCAGTAGGCTTGCAGCAGGCTTCTGTCACTGCACAGACATCGATGTTCTCCATACTGGGAAGTGCCTCAGGGGCATGCATATTGCAGTTTACACATCTGGCATTGGTCAGCATTACCCTTATGTTTCTTACCACTTATGTTTTCTAGGGTGGTGGGTAGTCTTTTTGGCCTTGCCTACATATGGCTCTATGTAGGCGGCAAAGGCCTTATCCAGTATCCAGATGCCCAGGGATAACAGGTGCAAGCCATCCCTGGAACAGCAGTATGGCTTGTCATGCATGACATCTCCAGCAGACAGACGTTAGACACTCTTGGACTGACAGCTGTAACTGTGCCACCTGTTAAAGATGATCATTCTGTGTTTGTATTGTGGCATCATTCTTGGTGAGGGTTGGATGCTGCAAATGGCCAGTGTCATACCGGCCTGGGGTACATACTCAGAGAGCTCATCCATGTCTCTTTTCATGTAGTCCAGGGAAGTACATCTCAGGTCATTCACACCAGCATGGACATTGAGTGCATCATATTTCTGCTTGCTTTGGGGTGACCTGCGTACTTGTGTTATGTGGCATATTGTGGCAGCCTACAGGCAGCTTACTGTACCCTTTCCCTTGTTCAGTCTGGTGAGTGGGACAGCAGTGTGTCTGCCTATACAGACACCTATTACAACTGTATCAGGCATGTTGTTTCTCCTTCTGGCCTGTGACTGTTTGGTACACCAGCTTTCTGTACTATGTGTTGCATGTGCTATGTTTGGAAGTTGTGGTTGCTTGGGATCTGCTTTGGAGGCTTCTGTTGGTGTGGTGTGTTTGTAATTAGGGCCTCTGGGAATGTTTTTCTGTGTTTATGTGTTTGGTTTACAGTTGTGATAGGTCTATGTGGGACTGGGTTTGTGGTGTATGTGGTTACTTTCTCCTCCTGACTAGTTTTGACAGTACTGAGTTGGGGGAGCTCAGCCTCCGGTTTGGATACATGGTTGCATCTCTCACATATATTTGTATTTATTGGGGGGAGTTGTGGGTTGTCTGTGTACTTGGGCCAGGTGTCACATTGCCTCTGGATTCACAGATTCTACTTGTTGTGGCTGGCCTTAGTGGATTGTATGTGTGGACATATTTTATTGCCATACTACTGATCAGTGATTACTTCCCTTTTATAGGTTCATAGGTTCATAGGTTCATACTAGGCTATCTGCCCGAGGGCATTTACAAGCCTAGCCCATAGTTTGTGGCTTCACGCCACCCCTTTAGTATGGGGAACTATACCCATTATTTTGCTGTGCCTCTGTTGAGCAGTGACACTGAGGTAATCCTGGGGTATATCTGCGATCTCCCATCCATTGGTCAAGATTTCTCTTGAACAAGGCCAGCGAGTGCTCTGCCTCACATATACGGGATTTTTATTCCACAGCATAGAGTCTTTGGGTGATGAATCTATCCCTCCAGCAGCGTCCTATTAATAGCCGTGTCGAGGTTTAAGTCTCCGCCCTTGTGGCTCTGACGGATCTAGATTTTTGAGGTGAAGCATATTCATCAAATCTGGGTTTGACATGGCCTTGTATGTTAGGCAAAGGTCACCTCTGAGCAAGCGGTGGCGACTGAATAGAGCTGGAGTTCTTTCAGTCGGGCAGCATAGGACAGATGTTTGAGACCCTTTATCCTTTTGGTGAGGAACTTTTGTGGCCTCTCCAGCTGCTGCAAGTGTCGGGTCAGATACATTCAATGGGGCATTGTACTCAATCATTGGTCTGATGAGTGATGAGTATAGGGAGACTATGACCTCCCTTGATCTAGATGAGAATCCCTTCATGATAAGGTGGGCAATGTAGAAGGTCTTCCTAACTACTTTAGCTACATGGGTGTCGAATGACAGACTACTATCAACCTGGGTCCCCAGGTCCCTGATAACTTCTTCTATGCTCAGTGGATTGCCACCTATTTGGTAGCTAGGGTAACCTTGTTTTTCCCGAAGGGTATGACTATGCATTTTTTGGCATTTAACTTTAGGCCATGGCTCTGGCACCAGTTATCCGTTTCTGTGAGACCCTTCTGAAGGATATCTGTGTCAGATGTGTTTTCCACTATGGCGCCCAGTTTGCAGTCATCTGCAAACTTTGTCAGCCAGAACCCTCCTGTGTTTGCTTGTACTTCGGAAAAGTAGATGCCAAACAAGAGTGGGCCCAGGACTGAGCCCTGTGGTACACCACTTGTGACAGGCTTTGAGTCTGACATGGCGCCAGCAACTCTGACCCTGTGGGTTCTGTCACTCAGCCAGTTTGCAACCCATCTTGTGATGTATGGGTTAACATTTAAGCTGATGAGTTTTTCAATGATACCCGAGTGGGGTATTGTATCGAAGGCCTTCAGATCGAGGTAGGCTGTATGGACTGCCTTTCCCTCATCAATGGCTTTGGTGACTGTTTGAAAAAGTCAACCAAGTTTAGAAGGCATGATCTGCCTTTGACAAAGCCAAACTGGGATGGATCCAAAGTCTGCAAATTCCCTATGTCTTTATTTATGAGGTCCATTATGATCCTCCATGGCTTTGCAGATAAGGCTTGTCAAGCTAATGGGCGGTAATTTCCAGGGTCGGTGGAGGCACCGCCTTTGTGAAGTGGGACCACAGTTGCAGTGCGCCACTCCTGGGTATGTATCCAGAGGTAAGACTATGATTAAACAGCTGTCCTAGCTGTGGGTTTAATTCCTCGTTGAGTTCGTGGAGCACACAGCCGGGGACACCATCAGGTCCCATGGATGCTGTGTTTTTTGCTTTGGAGAGAGCAGTTATCACTTGGGCGTTGGAGATGTTTGGGGGGCTGCAATCGCTTGGTATAGATATCTCTCCTTTTGTGGGGGAGGGGGGGGAGAAGTTTGCACTGAACCTGTCAGCCAGTATGTTGGCAATGTAGTAGCTTCCTCATTCTCTTGCATGGTTTGGTTATGGCTGGAGTCCAGCATGCCAGATGCCTGCGTGTATGGCATTGTGTCTTGTTGTTATTTGTGATTGCATACTCCAAGCATTCCTGGCTGTGTTCATGGAATGCCTGTATAACATGTTCTGCGGTGTGTCCCATATTCTGCACTTGCACAGGGCCTTTCGTGGATTCCACATCGGTTTGGAAGGGTGCAACCTATGCTTTACACATGTTTTTCACTGTGGTATTCTGGCCAGGGACTGGGGTCGGGATGTGTATATCCAGTGTACGCTTCTCATCTTGCCATCCAGTACACATGTTGCTGATTATCACATCCAGTATGCTTACCCCTCTTGTGGGAGTGGTACATTGTTCCTGGGCATTTTGGTTTATGGATTCTGGGAACTTTTCTCCAACTGTGTTGGTGCTAGTATAATGCTCCCGGTGTATGTCTGGGTATTTTCAGTCAAGCAATATAATGTGGTTTGGGGGCTTGATATATTCATGTATTCCAACATAGGCCAGGTGCAGTTCCTGGTATTAGGACAGTAGTCTGCAGCAGGCTATATACTGGGAGGCAGTTTTAGCCATTGGTATTTGACCATGGCTAATCCATGCTGCTTCTTGTTGTGGTACCAACATGGGGGTGTGGTTATCCTTGACATTTATTGCTAGTCACCCTCCTTTTGTAGCTTGTTCCATGTTTTGTGGCTGTACAGCACAGTATGAGGTGTGACCTGGTAGTGTTAGGGTGCTGATGTGAGCCTTGACCCAGTTTTCTATTACAGGATTGATATCTACATTCTCCATACTGTGTGGGTTTACACTGCACACATCTTGCTGTTTAGACTTCTGGCATTGGGTAGCATTACATCTAGGTTCCTATCCCTTGTGGTACCTATGAAGGTGGGTTTGTGTTTTGAGACTTACCTATTCAGGGCATGCTGTGGGTACTGACAGCCTTTGCCAGTATCCATGGGGCATGGACTGATAGGTGCATGCCACCCCTAGCAGGTGGTGCATCATGTCATGCTCCGCATGTCTTCCCAGCCTGAAACACATTGGCTCCCCTTTGACTAACTGCATTACTTCAGCCAGTTATTGCACTTGATCATCCCATCGTCATTTTGTGGTTTCACGCTTGGTCAGGGTGGATGTTAGTCAGGGTCCTCAGGTGTGCATATAGTACATGGTGTTACATTGCTTAACACATGGCATTCATGCCTCAGGTGGTGCTGCAGGGCTGGCTCTGTCGGATGCGCATATTACATTCCCTGTACATGTTTGTGAGCAGGTCATGTAATTTTAGGCATCCATGTTATTATTTGAGTGAGTCAGAGGGGGTATCATTCCCAGGGTTCCTACTGAGCCAGTGTATGTGCTATGTGTTGCCTCTTTGCCATGGTCAGGGCATACTTGGCACGCCTCCTTCTGCCTACTGGGGCAGGCTCAGGTTGTTCCTCCTCTGAGTCACGCTCTGCCTGTGATGGCCTTGGCAATGGTGGGGGGCTGTTTAGCCCAGCCCTATGCTGGTCCTGCTGCAGCTGTTTTCACAAGATCATATTATGTAGCATAGCACATACCATGACGATTTGGGTACATGTAGTTGGTGTGTACTGCAAGGCTCCACCAGATGTGTCCAGACACTGGAACCATGACTTGAGCAGCCCAAACACACGCTCTATTACATTACGTGTTTGTGCATGTGCCTCATTATGGCATTCCTGTTCAGGTGTGTGTGCGTTTCTGATGGGTGTCATCAACCACGGCTCCAGTGCATAACCTGCATCCCCCACTAGGTGTCCGTGTGGGATGTCCCCATTGGCAAATGTCTGGTACAGCTGCGTCAAATGCCAGATGTGGGAATCATGGTAGCTCCCAGGGCAGCCAGCACACACATTCATTATTATGCCCTGGGCATCACACATGACCTGGCAGTTGATGGAGGAAGCCCTTGCAGTTAATGTAGGCCCTACCCCGCTTACCGGCTGGTGCTTTGATGCATATGTGCGTGCAGTCTATTGCACCCACTACCTCAGGGTATTCCGCTAATTGATGGAAGAGATGCATATTGCTGGTCAATACCTCACGGGTATTGGGGAAATATACATGATCACCGACATGTGCTGACATGGCATCCAGGAACTGGTGCAGTACCCTGGAGGCTGATGCCTGTGATATCCCCATCATATCACCAGTTGGTCTTTGGAAGGTACCTGTTGCTAGTATTCTTAGGCCAACACATACCTTGGTTTCCACTGGGATGGGTTCCCCTCTGTTGGTTCTGTGTGTGAGGCGTGGCCTGCACAGCTCAACTATTTGCTGCAGGAGCTCTCTGTCCACTCTATAGCGCTCTACTATCTCCAGCTCATGTAACCCGTGGTAGGTGACCCTGGGCCTGTACACTCTTCTCCGTCTCCTCACTGTGGGTTGTCTGGCACCATCTGCATTGACACCACCCTCAGCAAGTCGCCTAAGTCTCATTATGACAGCTATGGCAGCCCCTAACATTTCTGCTCTGAGTTAAGCTTTTTCAGTTTTCACTTCTAATAGCTTACTCCTGTCTTGCAGTGTCTCTTGAGAGAAACATCCTGCACTGCTGTTTGCAGAGTTTTAAGTGCTGGGCTGGGCTACTATTCTGCCTGTGTAATTGCCTGCTTCTAATTGTTTTCACCTGCTAGCTCCAGCAGTATTCCCTGCTAGCTTCCTACTAATTCAGTTGCTTCCTTTTTCCTTTCTGTTTCCTCAGGGGGGAGCAGCATGCATACCAACAGAAACACGCTCACAGTGGCTTACACGCGCGCACACATGCTTACACGGTTTACAATCATCTTATTCGGGTTAAAACGTGCGCACACCCGCGCAAACAGTGTTACAAGTCTGCCAACAGGCTCCTACATGCTCAGTCTGCCCTACACGCGCACACACCAGCGCAAACAGTGTTAAACATCTACCAACATGCTCCCACATGCTCAGTCTGCCTTACACGTGCACACACTGCCCTACTCGTGCTTCATAGCGTGCACACGTGTGCATGCACGACCAGCAAGAAACTTTAGTGTAAGTAACAATGCACACCTTCCATTTCTTGACTTTCCCATGCTTATCTTGGGGCATTCCTCTTTCCCTGATCTGTGTCTGTCATCTGTCATGTTACACTGACCTCCAATTAACTGCATTTCTTTCTACCATTCCCCCCTGTGATGTCACCTATCTCCTACTCTATTCCTCCCCCTTATGTATCTCTTACACTACTCAGACTGTGCTCATTTGCTATGTGATTGTGGGATTCAGTATCCTAACCCTCATTTACATGAGATTGCCTACTAATGCTTAGTTACATGTCTTAGACTCAGCTTCCCCCCTTAGCAACCACTACACGGTGGCCATGATGTTTTTGGTCTGCTGGTCCCTGCATTGTCATTCCATGTATTGCATAAAATCCACATTTATGGGTTTATAACCTTCATTTTTATGTTTTATGCAGTGCAGCCCATTTGCGCGGGGCTGCTCTGCATTTAAATATTATATTTTTATTATTTTTGCATCAGGTTACCTTGCCAATGGCCACATATTTGGCCATTGGCATGCTGCCTGACACATATGCACCCTTTATTTGGAGCTGACATGGCTCCATTGTGAAGTTTGCAGAAACGTACTCAGTTGTCAACTGAGTACATTTCTGCAGCTAAAACGTCTCTTACACGGGCTGGTTTCTGCTTTGTGGATCGCTAATATACCTCATTTGCATACCTTTCTGCTGCAAGTGAGGTATTTAGCATGTCCTCGCCCAGTCCGTTAAGAGATGTTTTAGCTGGTCTCTTACACGGAGTTTAGGGCTGTTCCTGGATCGCGAGGCTTGCATGGAGTCTTACACATCTCTTACACTCCGTGCAAGCCTTCGTGAATCCTGCCCTATATATACCAAAATGATCACTATGTAAAATTAAGTTGAGTGGTGCTTTCATTAGAAAAACTGCAGAAGGAATGTGAAAAGGTTTGAAAGAAAAATTGCATGAAGGCAAAAAAAGTGTTTAGCATCAGGGTCTAGGCACACAACATCAGGAGGATATATTTTCATAAGAACAAGATACTTGATTAAGGTGAGAGACAAAAAATATAAGAAATAGAAAACAGGTTGAATTACAACTTTGAAAACTGAAATCAAGCTGGGCAAACAAATTAAATACAATGGGAGACTAGAAAAAGAAAAATTTGAAGAAAATGTGTATAAAGATATTGAGCATTACAAGAAACCATTTTATAGATACATACAATGTGGTAGGAGTGAAGACATTCAAATTGATAAACTGTGTGCAGATTCTAAAATCTATTCTTAGAAATAATAGATTATAGATATTTTTATAATAGCTTGTTCAAATCAGCTTGGCTCCACAAAGGAGATGATAAATTGTCCTAGCAACATTCAGGTAACCTCAGATACTGAAATCAGATTAGATTATATTGAAAAATAACTATGCAAACTGGATCCAAACAAAGCACAGGGAGGAAATGGAATTAGTAGCAATGGCCTGAGGACACTTTGGCATGAACTTACAGTACTATTATATTTGTTATTTACTAGGTCATACAAATACAGGGAGATTCCTCATGATTGAAGATATGTACTTGATAAATCTTTCTTTTAGGGAAAGGGAAGTAGGACGCACCCAGAGTCATACAGGCCCATAGGTTTACTTTCATGTTGTGGTAAATAATGGAGAAGGTTATACTGGATAAATTATTGTGAGAATTGGAAAGGTTGGGACTTGAAACCATATATCAGCATGCACTTGTTGGAAATAGATCTATTATCACCTGTAACACAATGTACTGTAACAAAATAATAACAGCTGTGACTTAAAAATTGCGCTGTGTTGTAATTTCTATAGATTTAACTTTAGCATTTGATAGAGGCATACACAAATCACTGATCATTAATTAAATTAGGTAATGATGTACTCATGATAAGATGGATAACTGCATGACTTACCAACAGGGCATGGTACATAACATACAATTTGACAGGTGAAATTCAAGGTTGCAGTCAAGGTGTCCCACAGGGCTCTATCCTCTTCCCATACCTGTTTAGATTGTATCTTTTAGCTCTATCGTTTTAATCTGAGGTGTTCTACAGTCTGTAAGCAGATGACTTGAAAATGGGTAAACTGATTACATGTGTTACAGATAGGACATGTCTGGAAACAAACTTAACTAAATTGGCCATTTGAGCACAGGAGAATAATGTTTATTTTATTTTTATTTTTTATTTTACATTTGTTGACCGGGCTAGTCCAACTGGATACATGTCCATTTTCAGTGAAGGCCCGGGGAGAAAAGCTCCACATTCCAGAAAAAAGATCACGATAACATAAGTACATTACAAGATTTAACAAATTTAATTAGTAAATTAATTTTAGCTAAGAGACTACTAGTAAATACATTTTAGCTTAAGAGTAAGGAAAAAGTATTCTAAGCTAACAAATCATGTTCAAAAACAGTAGGTAAGTAACATTGAGCACTATTTGAACTTTCAGTTGGTTTTACAGACAAAGATGTCAATAGAAGAGGAATAGCTAGTTTTGTGTGAGTGAGAAGAATAGGGTCAAGAGACAGTGGAGGAAGTTAGTCTGGGTTTGCACAGGGGCATAGCCAGTGTGATTTAAGGTATGGTTTGAGCTTGGATTTAAATAGGGTTGTAGAAGGTAGGGAGGTAATATCAGTAGGGAGGGAGTTCCAAGTTTTACCCACCGTGTTAGAGAATAAAGAATCTCCAGCCAGGTTGTTGATTTTACATATCTTTACCATTATTTTGTTTGAAGAGCGGAGGGTTTTCAGGTTATTGTAGGGTGATTAGATTGGCTAGTATTGGAGTAGATGTAGGATGGAACAGTATCTTATAGGCAATAGTTAGCTGGTTTGATAGGATAAGATTTGGCAATTCTAACCACCCTAGTTGATTAAGATTGTTACAATGATGGGTTCTATAGGTAGAACCAGTTGCAAATCTGACAATATTATTGTAGGAGCTAGCCAGCTTGTTCAGATTGCTTTTGCATAGTTTGGTATAGATTGGGGAAGCATATAGCAGAGTTGAGATAAGGTGGGTCCGGGTAATAGTGGTCCTTGCTAGCAGGGTAAGAAAGGGTTTGATCCTATAAAGGGAGCCTAGTTTTTTTGTTTACTGTTCTTATAGTGTTGTTAATATGTGGCTCAAAGGTGAGGTGGTTGTCAATTAGTACTCCAAGTAGTTTTGTAGTAGAGTCTGGAGATATGATTGTACCATTGCTAGATGTGATTGTGAAATGTAGTGGGGGGGGCTCTGCGGGTGGGAGTAAATAGTAGCATTTTTGTTTTTTTGGGGTTTCAGATGAGACATCGTTGAAGGAGCCAATTTTCTACTATGTTAAACGTGTCTTGGGTTAGGGAATGCAGTTGTGAAAGTGAGGAGGCTGAGCATATTAGTGTAGAGTCATCTGCATATTGGATGCAGGTGGCTTGAGGTAGAGCAGTGTGTAGGTCGTTAGTAAAAATAGAAAAGAGGAGAGGACCCAATATGGAGCCTTGAGGGACTCCAAGGGCAATTGGTAAGTGGGAAGACAAGTTGTTTTCCCATAGTACAGCCTGTTGCCTATTATTTAGATAGGATTGGATCCATTGAATAGCAAGTGGATCCAGTGAGAAGTTGCCAAGTATGTTTATGAGTAGCTGGTGGTTGACCATGTCAAAGGCTTTTGACAGATCAATGAAGAGGGCTGAGGAAAGAGTGTTACTATTACAGTTTTTATTAATGACATCTGTGAAGGAAAGAAGAGCAGAAGAGGTGCTATGAAATGGTCTAAATCCATGTTGGCAGGTAGCTAATAGGTTGTTTGCTAGGAGGTGGTTTAATAGTTGCTTATGAATGCACTTCTCCTTGATTTTAGCCAGAGGGGATAATATGGCTATGGGCCTATAGTTAGAAAAGTCTTTGGAATTACCACCTTTATGCAGGGGGATAACGTGAGATTTTCCAAATAGTTGGAATAGTTCCTTCAGAAATAGTTCTGTTAATGAGGATGGATATGGGGTAGGCTATAGCGTTGGCTGCTTTTTGCAGGTATTCTCCAGGTAATAGATCAGCAGAGAGGGTAGTGGGTTTAATTTTTTTGATTAGGGTGCAGACTAAGGATGTAGGAACGGGTTGGAATTGAAATGTTGGGGGGCTATTAGGGATAATATTAGAATGAGATGCAGTGTTAGTGGATAGCTGATTGGCCAAAGATTGAATGGTGTCTGTGAAGAAAGTGTTAAAAGAATTAGCAATTTGGTTGGGGCTAAGGAGATTGGAGCCTGAGGGGGTGGGTGTGATTGAGTGACTTGGGTGCAGGAGTTTGTTTATACCTGACCAGAATTTTTGAGGTTTGTTTTGGTTGGTCTGTTGGAGTTGGCAGTAATAGTTTCTTTTATCTGACAATATGGCTTTTTTAGTTTCATTTCTTAGTTGTTTAAATATTAGTTGATCTGCCAGGTTTTTGGTTGTACGCCAGGTAGACCATTGTTTGTTTCTATGGAGGATTTTTTGTTTGGTAATTTTGGAGAGCCAAGGGCATGGTTTAGAACTAGTTCTTACTTTTCGAGTTGGGGCATGGTAGTCTAGAATGGTTAAAAATTTAGAGTTAAAGTATTTAACGGCATTGTCTAATGGAAGGTGTTTCAGGGGTGACCAGTCACAAGCTACAAGTTCTTTTTGAAAGCTGTCAGTGTTAAAATTTGTATTACATATTATTTTTTTATATATGGTTGGGTTTGACATATCAGTCTTATACCTGATTAAGAAGATGAGTGAGTGGTCACTTATATCTTCTGGAAGGGTCCCTACTTTATAAGATTGGTTTTGACTGTTAGTAAGAATCCAATCTAAGATGCTGTTGTTGTTATTATGTTTATTGGTTCTAGTGGGGAGTGTAATGTTTTGTATAAAACCATGTAGGTTGATGTGTGAAGAGGGCTGTTCAGATGTGCAAGACATCCAGTTTATATTAAAGTCACCAAGTATTATGGTTTCTTGTGGGTAGGTGGTAGACAGCCAACTTAGGATAACTTCTAAGGTAGTGATATTGTTGCCTGGGGGAAGGTAAATACAGATTATATAGATGGATTTACATTTGTTGAGTTGAAATTTAGAGATAAGAATTTCAGCGTTGCTAGTTAGGGGAGGTTTAGAATCAATGGAAGTGATTTGCAATTCAGATTTATATAGGATAGCTACCCCTCCTCCTTTCTTAGAGTTACAGTCCAGTCTCAAGATGCTATAGCCAGGGGGAATAACTGTAGTATCCTGTATGGTTGATTTGAGCCATGTTTCAGAGAGGCAGAGGATGTCAAATGAATGTACATCTATGAGGGCATGTAGGTGAGAAACTTTATTGTTTATGCTATGAATATTGAGATGGGCTATAAGGAGAGAGTTGGAGGGTCTGTTGACCAGGTCAGAATTAGTAGCATTTGGTGTGCTAGGCTTGATAGAAGTGGAAGAATTTGGGCCCGGGTTTGGGTGTATATCACCATCAATTAGGGAGTGGACTTGTATTGCAAGAGATAGTGTTAGTCCTTTACATGTTAGGTTATGGTATTTTTTTAGTTCTAGTGCTATAGTATGTGATGTGAGTGAACCTATGAAATTTGGATGATAAATAATTTGGTGGATAGGATGTATAATTGTGGCTATGAGGGATGATGAATGTTGGTGTAGAGGTTTGTTTCATGGGGTTGTGAAAGTGTAGGTGGTTGAGATGTTCATAGGATGTAAGTATATAGGGTACAGCCAAATAGATAGAAGTGATAGTAGAAGTAAGGGTTTAATGTGTGTGTATGTAGTGTTAGGTGACATTGTAAGTTGTAGTGTGTAGGTAATTATATAGGGATGGGTGTTAATAGAGATTGAATGGTGGGAGGTAGGATTTAGCACTTTAAGGGGTTGGTCTATGTGATTGCTTGAATTGCAGGGGGTGTGGTCAGTGTGTGTGTGTATATATATATATATATATATATATATATATGTAGAAGCACTGGGGCGGGTGGAATTTGGGGGCAGGGTAGGGGAGTGGAGTGAGCCCACAGGGCGAATGGAGCGGGTAGACCCACAAAAGGAGTGAACCCTAGGAGAACAATCAGTGGAGAGCTGTTTGTTAAGGTAAGTGAAAGGTGGAGAAGGGTGTGAGATGGTAGTCTTGATAGTAGGGATGGAGGGGTATAGTTGTCTGATACAGAGTAAGATGATATAGGGATAATGTGCTGGTAACTACATCAAAAACTAAGCATATAAAATTTGGGGGACATAAATCGAAAGGTGAATACTGAATAAAGTGCATTGTGACTGAAATTCAAGATTAATAGATAGACCTGGGTATATGGGTAGATTCAGCTTTGAATTTTTCTAATTATATCAACCAACTGGTAAATGATAGTCACAGAACCATAGGTCATCTAAATAGATTTATCAAGTCGAGTTAATCAGAGATGATGGTGCCATTGTTTGTAAGTTATATTAGACCCAAACTTGAATGTGGAATAACAATATGGAATTCTTATAATAAAAGAAGCATGAGAAATTGGAAACAGTACAGTGTAAATACACCAAGGGCATCCATGGATGTGACAATTTAAGTTATTACTAAAATATCTGAACTTGTACAGTGTCCCATATAAATATTTAAAAGGAGACCTTGTATAGGTGTATTAGGCATTTACAGACAACAACCTCTGGAAATGTTTGTGGCTATAAAAGTAGCAGAGAATCATCAGACAACCTGTGTAGAAGATTCTGTAGGAATAAGAAGTGTGCTGATTGGTTCTCTGAGAGAGCAGCTGATGCATGAAGTAACTAATAAAGTGCATTAAAGCAAGCACTAGTTTAGATATTTTTAACAACAGCCTGGACATTTATAAAGGGAACAATTGTTCTGGTATATTGTTAAGCTAGAAGGGAATTATTGCCTGTGCCTAAAATATTTATATCTGTGTATGTATTCCTAACTCTGTTTACTGCAAGTTAAAACAGAAGGATGTTAGGACTTCCCATATTTTCAAAATGTTTATGTGGCTGTAACTTGTCAACGTGGGGTTTGGGTATATCTTACAATGTGGTGGCTGGGTATATCTTACAATATTTGTAGTTATTTTCCTGTAACTTGTCTACATGGGGTTGGGTATATCTTACAATATTTGCAGTTATTTTCCTGTAACTTGTCTACATGGGGTTGGGTATATCTTACAATATTTGCAGTTATTTTCCTGTAACTTGTCTACATGGGGTTGGGTATATCTTACAATATTTGCAGTTATTTTCCTGTAACTTGTCTACATGGGGTTGGGTATATCTTACAATATTTGCAGTTATTTTCCTGTAACTTGTCTACATGGGGTTGGGTATATCTTACAATATTTGCAGTTATTTTCCTGTAACTTGTCTACATGGGGTTGGGTATATCTTACAATATTTGCAGTTATTTTCCTGTAACTTGTCTACATGGGGGTTGGGTATATCTTACAATATTTGCAGTTATTTTCCTGTAACTTGTCTACATGGGGGTTGGGTATATCTTACAATATTTGCAGTTATTTTCCTGTAACTTGTCTACATGGGGTTGGGTATATCTTACAATATTTGCAGTTATTTTCCTGTAACTTGTCTACATGGGGTTGGGTATATCTTACAATATTTGCAGTTATTTTCCTGTAACTTGTCTACATGGGGTTGGGTATATCTTACAATATTTGCAGTTATTTTCCTGTAACTTGTCTACATGGGGTTGGGTATATCTTACAATATTTGCAGTTATTTTCCTGTAACTTGTCTACATGGGGTTGGGTATATCTTACAATATTTGCAGTTATTTTCCTGTAACTTGTCTACATGGGGTTGGGTATATCTTACAATATTTGCAGTTATTTTCCTGTAACTTGTCTACATGGGGTTGGGTATATCTTACAATATTTGCAGTTATTTTCCTGTAACTTGTCTACATGGGGGTTGGGTATATCTTACAATATTTGCAGTTATTTTCCTGTAACTTGTCTACATGGGGTTGGGTATATCTTACAATATTTGCAGTTATTTTCCTGTAACTTGTCTACATGGGGGTTGGGTATATCTTACAATATTTGCAGTTATTTTCCTGTAACTTGTCTACATGGGGTTGGGTATATCTTACAATATTTGCAGTTATTTTCCTGTAACTTGTCTACATGGGGGTTGGGTATATCTTACAATATTTGCAGTTATTTTCCTGTAACTTGTCTACATGGGGGTTGGGTATATCTTACAATATTTGCAGTTATTTTCCTGTAACTTGTCTACATGGGGTTGGGTATATCTTACAATATTTGCAGTTATTTTCCTGTAACTTGTCTACATGGGGTTGGGTATATCTTACAATATTTGCAGTTATTTTCCTGTAACTTGTCTACATGGGGGTTGGGTATATCTTACAATATTTGCAGTTATTTTCCTGTAACTTGTCTACATGGGGTTGGGTATATCTTACAATATTTGCAGTTATTTTCCTGTAACTTGTCTACATGGGGGTTGGGTATATCTTACAATATTTGCAGTTATTTTCCTGTAACTTGTCTACATGGGGTTGGGTATATCTTACAATATTTGCAGTTATTTTCCTGTAACTTGTCTACATGGGGTTGGGTATATCTTACAATATTTGCAGTTATTTTCCTGTAACTTGTCTACATGGGGTTGGGTATATCTTACAATATTTGCAGTTATTTTCCTGTAACTTGTCTACATGGGGTTGGGTATATCTTACAATATTTGCAGTTATTTTCCTGTAACTTGTCTACATGGGGTTGGGTATATCTTACAATATTTGCAGTTATTTTCCTGTAACTTGTCTACATGGGGTTGGGTATATCTTACAATATTTGCAGTTATTTTCCTGTAACTTGTCTACATGGGGTTGGGTATATCTTACAATATTTGCAGTTATTTTCCTGTAACTTGTCTACATGGGGGTTGGGTATATCTTACAATATTTGCAGTTATTTTCCTGTAACTTGTCTACATGGGGTTGGGTATATCTTACAATATTTGCAGTTATTTTCCTGTAACTTGTCTACATGGGGTTGGGTATATCTTACAATATTTGCAGTTATTTTCCTGTAACTTGTCTACATGGGGTTGGGTATATCTTACAATATTTGCAGTTATTTTCCTGTAACTTGTCTACATGGGGTTGGGTATATCTTACAATATTTGCAGTTATTTTCCTGTAACTTGTCTACATGGGGGTTGGGTATATCTTACAATATTTGCAGTTATTTTCCTGTAACTTGTCTACATGGGGTTGGGTATATCTTACAATATTTGCAGTTATTTTCCTGTAACTTGTCTACATGGGGTTGGGTATATCTTACAATATTTGCAGTTATTTTCCTGTAACTTGTCTACATGGGGTTGGGTATATCTTACAATATTTGCAGTTATTTTCCTGTAACTTGTCTACATGGGGTTGGGTATATCTTACAATATTTGCAGTTATTTTCCTGTAACTTGTCTACATGGGGTTGGGTATATCTTACAATATTTGCAGTTATTTTCCTGTAACTTGTCTACATGGGGTTGGGTATATCTTACAATATTTGCAGTTATTTTCCTGTAACTTGTCTACATGGGGTTGGGTATATCTTACAATATTTGCAGTTATTTTCCTGTAACTTGTCTACATGGGGTTGGGTATATCTTACAATATTTGCAGTTATTTTCCTGTAACTTGTCTACATGGGGTTGGGTATATCTTACAATATTTGCAGTTATTTTCCTGTAACTTGTCTACATGGGGGTTGGGTATATCTTACAATATTTGCAGTTATTTTCCTGTAACTTGTCTACATGGGGTTGGGTATATCTTACAATATTTGCAGTTATTTTCCTGTAACTTGTCTACATGGGGGTTGGGTATATCTTACAATATTTGCAGTTATTTTCCTGTAACTTGTCTACATGGGGGTTGGGTATATCTTACAATATTTGCAGTTATTTTCCTGTAACTTGTCTACATGGGGTTGGGTATATCTTACAATATTTGCAGTTATTTTCCTGTAACTTGTCTACATGGGGGTTGGGTATATCTTACAATATTTGCAGTTATTTTCCTGTAACTTGTCTACATGGGGTTGGGTATATCTTACAATATTTGCAGTTATTTTCCTGTAACTTGTCTACATGGGGGTTGGGTATATCTTACAATATTTGCAGTTATTTTCCTGTAACTTGTCTACATGGGGTTGGGTATATCTTACAATATTTGCAGTTATTTTCCTGTAACTTGTCTACATGGGGTTGGGTATATCTTACAATATTTGCAGTTATTTTCCTGTAACTTGTCTACATGGGGTTGGGTATATCTTACAATATTTGCAGTTATTTTCCTGTAACTTGTCTACATGGGGGTTGGGTATATCTTACAATATTTGCAGTTATTTTCCTGTAACTTGTCTACATGGGGGTTGGGTATATCTTACAATATTTGCAGTTATTTTCCTGTAACTTGTCTACATGGGGTTGGGTATATCTTACAATATTTGCAGTTATTTTCCTGTAACTTGTCTACATGGGGTTGGGTATATCTTACAATATTTGCAGTTATTTTCCTGTAACTTGTCTACATGGGGTTGGGTATATCTTACAATATTTGCAGTTATTTTCCTGTAACTTGTCTACATGGGGTTGGGTATATCTTACAATATTTGCAGTTATTTTCCTGTAACTTGTCTACATGGGGTTGGGTATATCTTACAATATTTGCAGTTATTTTCCTGTAACTTGTCTACATGGGGTTGGGTATATCTTACAATATTTGCAGTTATTTTCCTGTAACTTGTCTACATGGGGTTGGGTATATCTTACAATATTTGCAGTTATTTTCCTGTAACTTGTCTACATGGGGTTGGGTATATCTTACAATATTTGCAGTTATTTTCCTGTAACTTGTCTACATGGGGTTTGGGTATATCTTACAATATTTGCAGTTATTTTCCTGTAACTTGTCTACATGGGGGTTGGGTATATCTTACAATATTTGCAGTTATTTTCCTGTAACTTGTCTACATGGGGTTGGGTATATCTTACAATATTTGCAGTTATTTTCCTGTAACTTGTCTACATGGGGTTGGGTATATCTTACAATATTTGCAGTTATTTTCCTGTAACTTGTCTACATGGGGTTGGGTATATCTTACAATATTTGCAGTTATTTTCCTGTAACTTGTCTACATGGGGTTGGGTATATCTTACAATATTTGCAGTTATTTTCCTGTAACTTGTCTACATGGGGGTTGGGTATATCTTACAATATTTGCAGTTATTTTCCTGTAACTTGTCTACATGGGGTTGGGTATATCTTACAATATTTGCAGTTATTTTCCTGTAACTTGTCTACATGGGGGTTGGGTATATCTTACAATATTTGCAGTTATTTTCCTGTAACTTGTCTACATGGGGTTGGGTATATCTTACAATATTTGCAGTTATTTTCCTGTAACTTGTCTACATGGGGTTGGGTATATCTTACAATATTTGCAGTTATTTTCCTGTAACTTGTCTACATGGGGTTGGGTATATCTTACAATATTTGCAGTTATTTTCCTGTAACTTGTCTACATGGGGGTTGGGTATATCTTACAATATTTGCAGTTATTTTCCTGTAACTTGTCTACATGGGGTTGGGTATATCTTACAATATTTGCAGTTATTTTCCTGTAACTTGTCTACATGGGGTTGGGTATATCTTACAATATTTGCAGTTATTTTCCTGTAACTTGTCTACATGGGGTTGGGTATATCTTACAATATTTGCAGTTATTTTCCTGTAACTTGTCTACATGGGGTTGGGTATATCTTACAATATTTGCAGTTATTTTCCTGTAACTTGTCTACATGGGGTTGGGTATATCTTACAATATTTGCAGTTATTTTCCTGTAACTTGTCTACATGGGGTTGGGTATATCTTACAATATTTGCAGTTATTTTCCTGTAACTTGTCTACATGGGGTTGGGTATATCTTACAATATTTGCAGTTATTTTCCTGTAACTTGTCTACATGGGGTTGGGTATATCTTACAATATTTGCAGTTATTTTCCTGTAACTTGTCTACATGGGGGTTGGGTATATCTTACAATATTTGCAGTTATTTTCCTGTAACTTGTCTACATGGGGTTGGGTATATCTTACAATATTTGCAGTTATTTTCCTGTAACTTGTCTACATGGGGTTGGGTATATCTTACAATATTTGCAGTTATTTTCCTGTAACTTGTCTACATGGGGGTTGGGTATATCTTACAATATTTGCAGTTATTTTCCTGTAACTTGTCTACATGGGGTTGGGTATATCTTACAATATTTGCAGTTATTTTCCTGTAACTTGTCTACATGGGGTTGGGTATATCTTACAATATTTGCAGTTATTTTCCTGTAACTTGTCTACATGGGGTTGGGTATATCTTACAATATTTGCAGTTATTTTCCTGTAACTTGTCTACATGGGGGTTGGGTATATCTTACAATATTTGCAGTTATTTTCCTGTAACTTGTCTACATGGGGTTGGGTATATCTTACAATATTTGCAGTTATTTTCCTGTAACTTGTCTACATGGGGTTGGGTATATCTTACAATATTTGCAGTTATTTTCCTGTAACTTGTCTACATGGGGTTGGGTATATCTTACAATATTTGCAGTTATTTTCCTGTAACTTGTCTACATGGGGTTGGGTATATCTTACAATATTTGCAGTTATTTTCCTGTAACTTGTCTACATGGGGTTGGGTATATCTTACAATATTTGCAGTTATTTTCCTGTAACTTGTCTACATGGGGGTTGGGTATATCTTACAATATTTGCAGTTATTTTCCTGTAACTTGTCTACATGGGGTTGGGTATATCTTACAATATTTGCAGTTATTTTCCTGTAACTTGTCTACATGGGGGTTGGGTATATCTTACAATATTTGCAGTTATTTTCCTGTAACTTGTCTACATGGGGTTGGGTATATCTTACAATATTTGCAGTTATTTTCCTGTAACTTGTCTACATGGGGTTGGGTATATCTTACAATATTTGCAGTTATTTTCCTGTAACTTGTCTACATGGGGGTTGGGTATATCTTACAATATTTGCAGTTATTTTCCTGTAACTTGTCTACATGGGGTTGGGTATATCTTACAATATTTGCAGTTATTTTCCTGTAACTTGTCTACATGGGGTTGGGTATATCTTACAATATTTGCAGTTATTTTCCTGTAACTTGTCTACATGGGGGTTGGGTATATCTTACAATATTTGCAGTTATTTTCCTGTAACTTGTCTACATGGGGTTGGGTATATCTTACAATATTTGCAGTTATTTTCCTGTAACTTGTCTACATGGGGTTGGGTATATCTTACAATATTTGCAGTTATTTTCCTGTAACTTGTCTACATGGGGTTGGGTATATCTTACAATATTTGCAGTTATTTTCCTGTAACTTGTCTACATGGGGTTGGGTATATCTTACAATATTTGCAGTTATTTTCCTGTAACTTGTCTACATGGGGTTGGGTATATCTTACAATATTTGCAGTTATTTTCCTGTAACTTGTCTACATGGGGTTGGGTATATCTTACAATATTTGCAGTTATTTTCCTGTAACTTGTCTACATGGGGGTTGGGTATATCTTACAATATTTGCAGTTATTTTCCTGTAACTTGTCTACATGGGGTTGGGTATATCTTACAATATTTGCAGTTATTTTCCTGTAACTTGTCTACATGGGGTTGGGTATATCTTACAATATTTGCAGTTATTTTCCTGTAACTTGTCTACATGGGGTTGGGTATATCTTACAATATTTGCAGTTATTTTCCTGTAACTTGTCTACATGGGGTTGGGTATATCTTACAATATTTGCAGTTATTTTCCTGTAACTTGTCTACATGGGGTTGGGTATATCTTACAATATTTGCAGTTATTTTCCTGTAACTTGTCTACATGGGGTTGGGTATATCTTACAATATTTGCAGTTATTTTCCTGTAACTTGTCTACATGGGGTTGGGTATATCTTACAATATTTGCAGTTATTTTCCTGTAACTTGTCTACATGGGGGTTGGGTATATCTTACAATATTTGCAGTTATTTTCCTGTAACTTGTCTACATGGGGGTTGGGTATATCTTACAATATTTGCAGTTATTTTCCTGTAACTTGTCTACATGGGGGTTGGGTATATCTTACAATATTTGCAGTTATTTTCCTGTAACTTGTCTACATGGGGTTGGGTATATCTTACAATATTTGCAGTTATTTTCCTGTAACTTGTCTACATGGGGGTTGGGTATATCTTACAATATTTGCAGTTATTTTCCTGTAACTTGTCTACATGGGGTTTGGGTATATCTTACAATATTTGCAGTTATTTTCCTTTTCATTTCAGTGTCTGCTTTGCACTATGCCTTGTAAAGTTTAACTGATTTTTTCATGAATGCTATGTAAATTGCTTTAAGGAAGATACTTTACATTCTGAAAGTAATAAACTGAACAGTGCAGCTTGCACTGTATTTATTTATTTTTTATTTACTTATTTTATGTATTTGTTTTACTTTTGTTTGCTAGGTTTGCCCAACTGGGTTTAGTCAAAAGACTGTTTCAGCAGAGGCCAGGGGAGAAAATCTCCAACATATTACAACCAGTTTTAAACAGCCATTCAGCAATATACATGAAGAGACATCAAATAAGCAAGCAATATACATGAAGAGACATCAAATAAGCAAGCAATAATGCCTGACAGGCCCTGGGATTCAATAAACTCTGTGCAGGAATACTGCTATTCCTGCATGGAGTGGTTCATGCCTGTGTAGCCACAGCAGTGCGCCTTGCATATTTATGAAGGAGCACTGCTGTTTAAGCTACATGGACACAAACCATCGAGTGCAAGGGGCATGTTCAAGTAGTGCACAGACATTGAACACACCCCCTGCACTCAGAAAATGCCGTACTGTACTTTCTAATCATGATCTGGCATAATATTAGAGAATTTCTCTAATATTATGCCAGTATGTCAGTGTCCGTGGATCTGGACATTCTGAAACAATCCAGCCAGTTGAGAGGTATACTCAGAACCCATTATTGCAATGAATCTGGACCAAACCTGACAAATTGGGGGGGGGGCCATGAAAATAGGGACATATCTGAAATACTGGAGTAGATAAGCTGACACAATTGCTGCAGTAACACCATCCTGTCTGTTCTAACATATATTGGCTGAAATAGCACAAGTCCAACACTCAATTCCTTCTCACTAGTTAGTGACTTAAATCCTCACATCATCCCACTGATGTGTAAGAAACATACAACACACATGGGGGCCAAACAACAGTACATCCTATTAATATCTGGACTTAACATCACAGGGAAACTACACTGAGCTGTTAAGCATGTCATCAAGCACTGTCCAAACTACATTCAGACTGACACAACACCAATCCAAATCTGCTAGGGGGGATTACACATGTATTGGAAAACATGTCAGACACTACAGGGATGTAACAGCACTAAAAAACAGACACCATATGAAAGTGCATACCCACAACCAATTCCACCACAGTCACAGTGACATACCGGTAAGCCAAATGAACAGTAGAGTATAAGGACTGTGTGAACAAAAACATCTCATCATGTTTGTCACTCACACACTACCCCTACATATACTGGCTCAATTCACAGTGTAGTATGACATCTGACCATGGTATGGGACATGTCTCAGTTTGCCCCTACAAACATATACAGCAGATAGACCACCAGAAACAGGAGCAGCGTGCACAGGCAGATAGAAAAGGAGCCATAACACATACATCCACCCCCCTCCCTACACAGGCCAAATAACATTGACAAACTACACTGCTACACAATCCTGACAGTCTGTCAACAATTTCAAGAAATACACAGACCTCTCAACTGTACAGAGTCCCACAGAATGTCCAGGCTTTGTCCCCATATATAAGGCCTCTTCCACATAACATGTCTGGCATTCTGATACATCACTGGGATGATGATATACTATAGCTATCAACCTCTTACTGCATGACATCTGGACAAAGCCTGACATACTTGGGAGACAGAGGCCCAAAAACAAGGACATATTTGAAGTATTGCTGTTATAAACTGAGAAAGTTGCTGGTGTAACAGGGTTTGTTGTAACATATCTTTTCTGAGGTATATGAAGTCAGAAACACAAATGGATGTCACCATTTATTGACTGCAATCCCCAGAGTATGCTACTGATTTTCCAAAGACAAAAAATGTCTGAGGAACACACCAAACATGAATCCAAACTCTGAACATTCTGCTGATAGCCCTACAGTTGAGAGTTATGTCAACCACATAACACCATCAGACTTAAAAATCATGCAGAAAATCCATGTCCACACAAACCCTGTTAAACTAGCATTAATCCAACAATATAACATCAATACGTACATTCTGTCCCTATGTGTGGAACATTCTCCCCCATTTTGGTGGGCTGTCTCCACAGTTTTCATTGTAAGAGGTATTTCCAGCTACCCTCTCTGATGTTGTTGTTATACCTCAATGAAGTCCTCCTCACAGGCAAGGAAATGGGCAATGCCCACATGAAGTACTCAGTTATAGGAGTGTGTTGCCATGCCATTGGCTATAGGAATAAGGAAACAGCTGTTCTGCATGCAATTAGCAAGTGGGGACACCAATTGGTGCATAGGCCATCAGCTGCTCATGAGCATTACCTACAAAGCGCAAGCTGCTGCCTATGCAAAACAGAGTTATACTCTACATCTTGGAGAGAGAGAGAGAGAGACAGAGACAGAGACAGACAGACAGACAGACAGACGAACAAACCAACACAAATCAGAATCAATCCAACTATACTTGGAAAAAAAAAGGTATTTCAAACAAGTAAGTATGCAATGGAATGCAGTAGGGGTATGTAATAATGAGAAATAGGAAGTTAAATAAATATGTCTCAACAAGACTTGCTGTACAACTATGACATATATGCTTGTCTCAGAAATGTGAGAGACCTATACAGGGTCTTTGCATAGTAAACTACTATTGCAGACGTGTGTGTTGAACTGCATGTGATATACTGAGCTCATACCATTCAACTGTCCAGTCTTATGCACACTGACCATAAGTGTGCCACATATTTGTAGTCATTTACTCATAGAGTTGTGTTATGTCCGGAAAATCATTGGCAAATCTGTGAAGCCTGACACTACAACATCTCCTTCTTTTTCTTTTGGCTGTTCCCATTAGGGGTCGCCGCAGAGGATCATCTGTTTCAATTTCTACCTGCCCTCTGCATCTTGCTTTGTCACACCAGCCACCTGCATGTCCTCACTTACCACATCCAGAAACCTTATCTGAGGCCTTCCTTTTTCTTCCTACCTGGCAGCCTCATCCTTACCATCCTTTTCCCAATATACTCAGCATTCCTTCTCAGCACTTGTCCAAATCAATGTAATCTCACCTATATGACTTTGTCTCTAAACTGTCCAAACTGGGCTGACCCTCTAACATACATATTCGTAATCCTGTCCACCCTCGTCACACCTAGTGCAAATCTTAACATCTTTAACTTTGCCACGTCCAGTGCTGACTCCTGCCTTTTTGTCAATGCCACTGGCTCCAACCCATATAACATAGCTGGTCTCACTAGCCTCTTGTAGACCTTCTCTTTCACTCTTAATGGTACTCGTCTGTCACAAATCACTCCTGACACTCTTCTCCACCCTCTCCATCCTGCCTGTACTCTCTTCTTCACCTCTCCTCTATACTCGTCATTACTCTGAACTGTTGATCCCAAGTATTTAAACTCATCCACCTTCACCACCTCTACTCCCTACATCCTCACCATTCCCCTATCCTCCCTCTCTCATTCACACACATATATTCTGTCTTAGTCCTGCTGACCTTCATTCCTCTCCTATCTAGAGCATATCTCCACCTCTCCAGGGTCTCCTCAACCTGTTCCCTACTCTCACTACAGATCACAATGCCATCTGCAAATATCATAGTCAACGGGGACTCCTGTCTGATCTTGTCTGTCAACCTGTCC
Source organism: Protopterus annectens (assembly GCF_019279795.1). Lineage (NCBI taxonomy): Eukaryota > Metazoa > Chordata > Ceratodontiformes > Protopteridae > Protopterus > Protopterus annectens. Next base: position 1,869,127,211 of record NC_056743.1, on the reverse strand, counting down.
ATCACCACTGCAAATAAGAAAGGACTCAGAGATGATCCCTGATGTAATCCCACCTCCACCTTAAATGCATCCATCACTCCCACTGCAGACCTCACCACTGTCACACTACCCTTGTACATATCCTGTACCACTCTTACATATTTCTCTGCCACTCCTGACTTCCTCACACAATACCACAACTCCTCTCTAGGCACCCTGTCATATGCTTTCTCTAAGTCCACAAAGACACAATGCAACTCCTTATGACCTTCTCTGTACTTCTCCATCAACACTCTCAGAGCAAACATCACATCTATAGTGCTCTTTCCTGGAATGAAACCATATTACTGATCACTAATCATCACCTCCATTCTTAACCTAGCTTCCACTACTCTTTCTCATAGCTTCATGCAGTGACTGATCAATGTTATCCCTCTGTAATTACAGCAGCTCTGCACATCACCCTTATTCTTAAAATCGGTACCCAAACACTTTTTCTCCACTCCTCACACATCCTCTCACTTTCCAAGATTTCATTAAACAATCTGGTTAAAAACTCCACTGCCATTTCTCCAAAACACCTCCATGCTTCCACAGGTACGTCACCTGGACCAACAGCCTTTCCATTCTTTATCCGTTTCGTAGCTATCCTTACTTCCTTCTTGCTATTCCATTGCACTTCCTGATTCTTCCTGCTTCACCATACCCACATCATCCAACCTTCTCTCTCTCTCATTCTCTTCATTCATCAGCCCCTCAAAGTACTCTTTCCATCTGCTCAACACACTCTCCTCGCTTGTGAGTACGTTTCCCTCATTACCCTTTATCACCCTTACCTGCTGCACATCTTTACTAGCTCGGTCCCTCTGTCTAGCCAAACAGTACAGGTCCTTTTCTCCCTCCTTAGTGTCCAACTTCTCATATAACTCTTCATATGCCTCATCTTTAGCCTTTGCCACCTTTCTCTTTGCCATGCACCTCATCTCTTATACTCTTGTCTACTTTCTTTGTCTCTCTGACAATCCCACTTCTTCGCCAACCCCTTTCTCTGTATAATTTTCTGTACTTCCTTACTCCACCACCAGATCTCCTTGTCCTCCTTCCTCTGTCCAGATGTCACAACAAGCACCTTCTTAGCTGACTCCCTTACTAGCTCTGCTGTAGTTACCCAGATATTCGGTAACTCTTCACTGCCATCCAGTGCCTGGCTTAACTCTTCCCTGAACTTAACCTCACAATCACCCTTTTTCAGTTTCCACCATTTGATCCTCGGTGCTGCCCTCACACTCATCCTCCTCTTCTTGATCAACGTCATCCCACAGACCAACATTCTTTGCTGCCTAACTACCCTTTCCCCTGTCACCACTTTACTGTCTCCAATCTCTTTCAAACTGGCTCTCCTGCATAAAATATAATCCACGTGTGTGCATCTTCCTCCACTATTGTTTGTCACTCTACTCTCCTCCCTCTTGTTAAAATATGTATACATCACAGCCATGTCCATCCTTTTTGCAAAATCCACTACCATCTGACCTTCTGCATTTTTCTCCTTAACACCATACCTACCCATCACTTCCTCATCCCCTGTGTTCCCTTCACCAACATGTCTATTGAAATCTGCTCTAATCACCACTTTCTCACCCTTGGGTACAGTCATCACCACTTCGTCCAACTCAGTCCAAGATTTCCTTTCTCATCCATCACGCATCTAACTTGCAGAGCATATGCACTAGCAACATTCATCATTACACCATCAATTTCCAGCTTCATAAATATCACTCTATCCGACACTCTTTTCAACTCCAAAAACACACATGGCATACTGTTCCTTCAGGATAATCCCTACACCATTTCTGCTCCCATCCACACCATGATAGAACAATTTGGACTCACCTCCGATACACCTAGCCTTACATCCCCCTTCCATCTGGTCTCTTGCACACACAACATATCAACCTTCCCTCTGTCCATCATATCAGTTAGCTCTGTCCCTATACCAGTCATGCTGCCAACATTAAAAGTTCCTACCCTCACTACCACACTTTTCTCCTCTCTTCCTGTCATATAAGTGTCAGATATCCTTCCGGGAATGTCTGTGAATGCAAAGGCTAGTGTGCTGTAAAATGACATGTGTTACAGCAATATTAAGAAAGTGTCACTAATTTTGGCCCATCAACCTCCCCATGTATGTGTGGTATCTTCCAGATACCCTACTCTAACAGGTTGAGAGGAATGACTGAGCAGCAAAAGTGTAAATAAAGTGTGCCATACTGACATAGAACATAAATGTCTATCAGGTATTGCCTGTGCACATGTATGTACGAGTAGGTGTACCTGGCTGCCTCATAACAACAGACATGGGATGCAAAAGTCAGGTAATAAGCTGTACATGTTGTACACATGTGTAATCTTAGTTTCTGTGCATTCAACAGTTAGATTTCTATGGCTACTGTTTTTTGCATGGCCCTCACACAGACATGGGTACTAGAATAAGCATGATTATCAGCTTGAAATTGGAGAGGTGTCCAACTGTGTTATGACCTTGTGTCCATGCCTACTACTAACAGCTATATGACCACCTACAAAACTGTATGGACTCAGCAATACCTTACTTGTAAAACCTACCACCACCAAGGTAGAGTAATCCCCTTTGCTGGACAGCAGCATAATCGGTTGCTATATTGGCTGTACATGGCAAAGTAGGAGCAGGCACCAACTTGGCAACAAGTCAACCTTTGTCTGAATGAGCATATAAGGTCACAGGTGGAATACTGTAAGGCTAATTATGAGTACAAATTGGACACATCCACCAAGGGCAATCACAAGGCCATCGTTACATATGTCTGCAATCTCAGAGGCAAGAACCCAACACACCCTGTAATGGTAGTCAATCACACCACATGCACACACACCATAGCTATAGCCAACCTTCTGCAGACAGGTTTAGGGCAAACATCACCCCCCCGGCTCACCATCAGTATAAGTGAATATGCACAACACCCACACCCCTCCCCTCATCATCAGAGAGCAGGTGTATACTGCCTAATGAAAGTCAAAAAAAGCAAGTCTCCTCATCTCTAGGTTTGAAATTCTTAAAGTAACTTAAGCTTGCATAAATTCAATTCTAAAAAATCTCCAAATTGTCCATACTGTTAAGACCAACCTGCCGATCTTCTCCATATGTTCTGGAGCTGCAAATGCATTTATAAACTTTGGAACTCCATAAAAACACAACTTCAAAAGATGGGTTATCAAAGTTCAACACTTTCATGGGAATTTATGATTTTACATATCCCTCCAAAAAAGTTTTCTAGATCACAAATCACTATATTTATTAATATCTTTTTATTAATGAAACTATATATAGCTACAAATTGGTTAAACCCATCTCAAATTTCATGGGATAAATTTAATATTCTAGCAATGAGACATATATTAGCCCACAAACTACTTCTTCATGATCATAATAAAAATATCAATAATCCGAAAATATGGGAACAAGTTTTTAATATTATGTTGGCGTAATACTTTGAACCTAAATGTATTCTGAGTTATGTATACATTTTAAGGGAACTTTTTAACAACAAAATTGTTTATTACTTGAATCATTCTTAATCATTTTTATATCTTCTTGTATAACTTAGTGTTACAGTTGGAAGCATTCATGTAAATATTGTATATATGTTATGGTGTTATTATTAGAAACATTATTTGGTATTTATCTCTAATTCTGTTTTTGTTTTAAGTTTGTATTGAAAATGATAAAATAATAAAGATTTATTATTGAAAAAAAAAAAAGCAAGTCTCCATGGTACCTGATAACATTCCTGTCTACATCCTACATGAAATCAGGCATATGCTTCCAACTCCATTACACACTGTATGCAAGCAAAGCCTGAGCACCATTGACATCCCATCTGCAAGGAAGACAGCCACTGTAATCCCACTAGACAAACGTGAATGATGAATGGTGGTTTATGCAATGTACTGGCCCTCATTGGAGGGAACATGACACATCAGGACCAGAAGTGCAATGCGGATTTACACTGTGCTGTGCGAATAGATGACAGGGGTATGATGTGGTCGTAATTGGTGGCTAGTGATAGGCAATGTTGATGTGCTGGCTCTGTAAATAAGTTTGGGCAAAGTCTGAGGTCCCATGATGTGTTTCCCTGTTTATGTCTTCCAGGTGACATGCAGCAGCAGCAGCTAGCATATACTGCAGTCGAAAATGCAGCCATCACCGATGCCATAATCCAGCACCATGGGGTAATCTTCGGCCATAGCTGACAAAATCTGTGAGAGCAGACTGCCCTGTGAGATGACCTTGTCCACATAGTCAACACCTTGGGCCACCATGGCCACACATATGATCAGCTCAGGCATTGGGCAACTGACCTGATACATGGTGCCCAGCAAAGGGCTGCTGCCATGGCCAGGGATCATACTGCTACAGGTGGGGGTCCAGCCCCACAGGCTCCACTTATGGCAACAGAGGAGCTCCTTGCCAATCTTGGGGCAGCCCCCACACAACAGCCAACACAAGAAACACAAGTCATGGAGGTGGGTGGCACCCAAGCAACAGGCAAGGAGCGTCCAGGTTAGGCCACACTGTACATCACTTTAATCATGTAGCAGTCCTACTGTCTTCTATAGAGTATCTAGATGCATATGTCAGTTCAAACTGCATTTGTAGGTGGGGTTTAGTAATGCATGGAAGTGTACATCTATGGTGAAGGACAGCAAATTGTGTACTATCAGAGCTTGTACTGTACATGTGCATAAAAGTAACGTTTATCTTGTACCATTGCCAAATGTGAGTCTGCTGACAATACCTCTCCCCCACAACTACATAGGTTCCTTTGGTCTGGATGTGGGACAGCAGCCCAAAGTAATGAGTATGGGATTTTCCTTTTGTGGCTCACCAGTACCCCAGGCATGTTAAGGTCATGCATTTGACCATACACACAACTGTTATTCTCAGCCATATTGCGATATCTGCATGTTCACTTGTGGTGGAGTTAACAGCATTGCATCACAGTGGTCATCACAAGTGCCTATTTGCAGGAGATGTCACATGTCTGTAGCATACCTCACAACCTGTCATTGCAAGAAATCTGGACAGAGACTGACAAAATGGGGAGACAAAGGTCCAAAACTAGGGACATATATTATAAGTTAGTGTTATACAGTGCATATACATGGTGTACACACACCTGTTAGAACACTAGGTATTTGTGATATACAAAAATGACAGCACAATAAAACATTTCAAATCTCTTCCAACTTTTCATGTGACCTATAACCTGTACAATTTAATTGTAAGAAAAACAAATCTATTAGGGGAACAATTATAACACATAAAAGTGTTGAAGAAGCTAGATGCATACGTGTGCACAGTCTGAAGCTAATACTGTGCTGAAGCAGCTTTCGATATAATTACAGCATTATATCTTCTGGGGTACACACCTGCCATCAATTACAGGGACTCTTTGATTAAAAGTCGTGTGCACAGTCTGAAGCTAATACTGTGCTGAAGCAGCTTTCGATATAATTACAGCATTATATCTTCTGGGGTACACACCTGCCATCAATTACAGGGACTCTTTGATTAACAGTCGTGTGCACAGTCTGAAACTAATACTGTGCTGAAGCAACTTTCGATATAATTACAGCATTATATCTTCTTGGGTACACACCTGCCATCAATTACAGGGACTCTTTGATTAACAGTCGTGTGCACAGTCTGAAACTAATACTGTGTTGAAGCAACTTTCGATATAATTACAGCATTATATCTTCTGGGGTACACACCTGCCATCAATTACAGGGACTCTTTGATTAACAGTCGTGTGCACAGTCTGAAGCTAATACTGTGCTGAAGCAACTTTCGATATAATTACAGCATTATATCTTCTGGGGTACACACCTGCCATCAATTACTGAGACTCTTTGATTAACAGTCATGTGCACAGTCTGAAGGTAATACTGTGCTGAAGCAGCTTTCAATATATTTACAGCATTATATCTTCTGGGGTACACACCTGCCATCAATTACCGAGACTCTTTGATTAGCAGTAAATAACGATCAGCTGTCCTACCAGGACTATCCTAAGATTTACTCAGCTGCCTGCTACAGCAACAGCCTTAGTTCACACAGATCTTACGAAGCAGCAAAGGGATCTCATTTGAGAAAGGTATCAGCCCAGAGAAGGGTACGCACACATTTCCACAGCATTGTTGGTGAAAATATGGGGCAACAGTGACATTGCAGAGAACTGGACATCCCTCCAAATGTGTGGAAAAGACAAGACACAAACTGGTCAGGGAGGCTGCCAGGAGACCTACAGCAACACTAAAGGAGTTTGCAGCAATCTCTGGCAAGTACTGGTTGTGTACTACATGTGACAACAATCTCCCGTATTCTCCACATGTCTGCCCCATGGGGTAGGGTTGGAAGATGGAAGCCTTTTCTCACAAAGAACAACATCCAGGTCTGGAAAATTTATCAAGACAAATACATCAGATCTCCCAAAAGCATGTGGGGTAATGTGTTATGGTGCAATTAGACCAAAGTTGCACTTTTTACCCACAATACCAAAAGGATTGTTTTGCCCAAAATCTTCATGTGTCTTCTAGAAAGCTGTAGAATGAGAGGAATTACACCTTTCCACATGACAATGACCCAAACCATGCATCCAAATCCAAAAATGAATGTCTTCACCAGAAGAGAATTAATGTTTTGGAATGGCCCACCCACAGTCCACACCTACATCCAATAGAAAATCTGTGGGGTGCCCTGAAGAGAGCTGTGTGGAAGATATGCCCTCACAATCTAATAGAGTTGGAGGGCTTCTGCAAGGGAGACTGTAAAAATATTGCTAAGTCGAGATATGCCATGCTGATACACACCTTCCGTAGAAGACAAAGTGCTGTTATGAAATCAAAAGTTACTTTATCAAAGTATTAGTTTAAGTGTATGCACAGTCATGCAACCAGCCTTTTGTACGTATTTCAACTTCTATGTTACCCCTAACCAATGTGCTTGTTCTTCAAATGGATTGCACAGGTTAGAGGTGGGAAATGTTATCACATGATTTTTGTGGTCTCATGTTATATATCAGACAAACCTGGCATGTTAACAGGGGTGTCTATACTTATAATATCCACTGTAGCTTAGAAGGTTGTTAGTGTAACTGTTTCTGTTGTAACATACATGTACTGCAGGGTTTGAAGTGTGAAACTCAAAATATGTCATTAATTAGTAACACCAGTCCTCAGATCATCCCAGTAATGTGTCAGGCAAACACAGAATTTATGAAGAACAGACCAGAAATATGAGCCACACATGTACACATTCAACGACACTCTGCACATTTGAGAGGTATGTTCTGTAGAAGTTGCCACTGTGCTATACAGGTGAACAGCAATTATGTGTATGTGGGTGCAGTGTGTGCTACTTGAAGGCCCATCGCCTACTAACATTAATCACATATCACCGAGGTGTATATAAGTAGTCACATTAAGTGGAAAGGGCTGCACTGCATGGTGTTGAGGGCCTGTCCAGGGTGTGTATGTAGTGGACAGACTGTGTTGAGACTGTCACCAGTTGGCTATTGTGAGGTCTGTGTAATGCCTGTCTGCCACCTCATCTGTATGCGTCTGTGTGTGTGCATGCGTGTGTGTAGCAGCAAATATTATATTGCAGGTATTAATATACATATGTTGTCTTCCCCCACAGGTGGATATGGTGGTCATGGTCCCTCCTGCTCAGAATCTGATGTCAGTGTCTCTGCAGAGTCTGACAATGATGATGGTCATAGTCAGGCACAGGTGGGGTTGTCAGGGGCTGAATCTGTGCCATTAGTTGGCATCCCACAGTCATCCCTAATGTTCCCACACACAGTCAGAAAGCCCACACATACTCTATCCCCAGCAGCCACAAATGATGGACAGTTGGCAGGTGGTGGCATGGAACAGGCTAGTGTGGTGACTATGGCAGGTGAGAGTGTAGACCCTAGCCATAGCCAGAGTGCAAGCAAGGTCCCACACATGTGGATGGACAAGGGTGCTCACAGGAGGACTGCTGCTCATCAAGCCACTGTCATAAGAGCCACAGCAGGTGCCACCAGACACATGTTTCAGGCTGTCATGGATGCACTGGCATGTAGTGAACACAACACCAGACAAATACTCAGGGTGTTGGATGCAACTCTTCTTGATTTATCTGGTGACATACATGACCTTGTTGAGACCACATGTCAAAATACTGAGGTCATGAATAGATGGTGGGGTGAGACCTTGGCAATCCTCGACCATGGCATGTCTGTGCTAGAGTATGTGGTGGCAGATGGGCATTGGCCACGTGAACATAGGTCAGCACCAACATCAGCTGAGAGTCTATGGGGCCAAGCACCTTCACGCTCCTGTAGAGGCAGTGATGCCAGCACTACCAAAGGGGGGTTGCTGTCCACATCTCAATGGAGCAGGCCATGGGAACATGGTCCTGGCTAGTCCCATCAGGGACGTGGATCCAGCAGACAGCAGTCACCATCAGGAAGCAGTACTGCATCTGGCCTTGGGCCTAGTGGTGCCAGTGAGACCCCTAGCAGGACATGTTCCCATGTCCATTGCCAGAGATGGTGAACTGGACACCCTGCCATGTACAGTCGACAGCTGTCCAACATATCCCTGTGTGGGGCGGCCACATGGCGTGACTGTGTGCATACATACACACACATCTGTATCACAGACAGGTCACCTCCAGACACACACAGTACCTCTTTACAGCCCATCTATAGGATACCCCTACAAACACACACACACACACATGATGTCAACTGTATGGCCCAGCCTAGGCCTATGGCAAACCCACACCACACCCTGTGCATAAGATGATACCTGTGCCACATCCCTGTCATCCATACAATTGATGTAGAGACATGCTAATATGGGTCTTATGCACAGGGTGAATATAGTACAGTGTAGCTATGTAATACTGTGTTAGGTGCTGTCTGCTTGCATTTGTTATGGGTACACATAAAGGTGTATGTACCTTATTAACCATCATGCATTATTGCTGTTAGTACCACTGACTGAATGTAGTCTGACATACTGTATTCTGTTTGTGTTCCAGGTTTCTGTGTGTCTGCAGGCTGTGGTCCTGCAGACATTACCAACATGGAGTATGGCAGAGTGGAAATACATGACTGTTTCATAGCCAAGGTACAACTTTATATGTACATTTACCAGATGTGTACGCATGCAATGGTGTGTGAGGGACACTGTTGGCAGACAGTGTGACTTTGCATACATACCCCTTGTCACAGACAGGTGGTCATCAGACATGTCACCTCAGTGTTATGTATTACCACAGTCTCATACATGCAGAACAGGTTACTAGAGTACTGTCCGTAGGTTCCTCACAAGCTTAGTCATTAGATTAACCACAACAGATTCACCTGTCAGCACCTGTTGCCCCTGCCATTTCTTTCCCATACACTCAACCCTGATGCAGTTGGTGAGGGCATGCATGGTACTGTGTATGCCAGGTTTGTGGTATGTATTCCTGAGTTCATGGGGTGGAACAGGGAGATAAAATTGCATATCCTTCACATACACACAGTAAAGACTAACACAGGGGATGTGCATACAGTAACACAAACACAGTTGGCAATAGACAGATTAGTAAACCTACATATCCACTCTAATGTACTATAGAGTTACATACACATGACATGCCCAACATAGATTATATGCGTAGGACATAACCTACTACCTCTTACAACATGTAATGTTGTGAATGCCTTCATGGATGGTGAGATAACCTGCCAGAAATAGCAAATGGAATCATCTATTGCTCCTACAAGCCTGGACAAGTGATAGGGTAACAGACATTGTATCAGCATGATGTTTCAGTCAGGTATGATATCCGATGCTGGCATAAGTTAATTTATTATTGACATTAAGTTGTTTGGAAGGAACATAACTTTAAAAACTATATTCAGGAATGAAGTGAATCAGCAGCCTAATAAATACAAAAAAACAAGCGTTTTTGTGCCTGTGAACCATCCAGCTGTTGAGATGTTTGTTCGCATATGTGAAAATGAAGTGGGAAAAATAAGAGAAAAAAGTAGTACCAATGGAAGTCGTTTCTACAATATGACACAACAGGAAAAGGAAGCATTAATGCAACTCAGAGGAAGAGAAGATATTGTAATAAAGCCAGACGATAAAGGCGGAGACAGCCTAGTAATAGATGCTGAATGATACAGACAAAATGTTGATGCTGCAGGATGTATGTACTTACAAAGTTATAAGTACAAGAATGCAGGAAAGGATGACCACACAAGTTCAGGATACCTTATATGAATTATTAATGGAGAGAAGAATAACAAAAGAGCTTTTTGACTTTTTTGAGGTAGCCAACCCAATGATTCCAGCTATAAGTGTGCTACCTAAAATTCACAAGGACCATGTGAATCCCCCACTTCGACCTATTGTGGCAGGAAGAGGATGGGTGACCGAACCCTTGTCCATATTTGTCAAAAGTGAGTTAAAACAAGAGTGGACATGGTAATTAAAGATACAGGTAGTTTCTTGAAGAAATTGTTTGAGAAGACACAAATTATGTGATCCACTGCAGAGCTGCTACTGGTGACTACGGATGTCAATAACTCATTCACAGTTATTCCACATGAATATGGAATTGAAGCCATTAGAGATTTTTCTTCCAGTATGGGATACAAAGCAGATTTGGTTTGTTGCTTGCTTGATTTAATATTGTGTAATAATATATTTATATATGGCAGTACATATTACCTACAAACATGGGGAGTGTCCATGGGCAACCCGTGTGCAAACAGTTATTCTAACTTAGTACTTGCACACTGGGAAATAAGAAAGGTGTTGAATGAAACCGACCGTTGGGTCCACAATGTATTTTATTACGGATGTTTTGTGGATGATATTTTTATGCAGTGAAGAGGAGTTATTATTGTTCAGAGAATATCTTAATACATTGAGTTTTTAAAGTTCACTGTAAGCCACTCAAAGAAAGAAATAGAATTCCTAGATGTTGCAGCAGTTAACGCTGTCGCCTCACAGCAAGAAGTTCTCCGGTTCGGTTCTCGGCTGGGGTGCCTTCTGTGTGGAGTTTGCATGTTCTCCCTGCATTCATGTGGGTTTCCTCCCACATTCTAAAGACATGCTTCTGGAGCATTTCTCCCTGGGCCTTGGCTGAAAACAGGATCTGTGGAACCTAGTCGGACTTTCCCGGTCAACAAATGTTAAATAAAAAATAAAAATAAAAACATGTTATCCTCTGCTATGTTCCTGACCAAGGTTTAACCACTGGTATTCACAGAAAGAGTACCTGGAAATATCGTTACTTACATAGAAGTAGTATGCATCCAGGGTTTACTTTCAAAAATGACATGGAAAATCAGATGGTTCGACTGTCAAGATTGTGTACAGAAGATGACAGCTTTGATAAGGAATGTATGCTGCTATGTGAACATCTGCAAGACAGAGGCTACAGAGATAAGGAATTTACTTTGAGAACTGAACCAGGTTTACTGAGATCTACCAAATGATGTCCATACTTTCTTAGATTAGATACACTCATGGGAGCGAATGTAAATAATGATAGTAAACAAAAAGGAATGAACCAGATGAATTGTATACTCATGTATAGTACATATAATAAACAGATCTGTGACATCATCGAGAAATTTTGGCCGATCCTAGTGGAGGATGAGAAAATCCGAAACATTGTGGGGGAACATCTCAAGTTTGTGTTCTAAAATAAGAAGAAAATAAAAAGGTTACTTTGTAACAAGGATGGTTTTCCTGATAAGAATAACAAACTGAGACAAGGTACACATAAGTGTGGAAGATGTAAAGCATGTCAATATATTGACACCAATAATTCCTTTATACATCCCATCACTCGAACAGTTTATCATTTTCAAGTTTTAGCTACCTGCAATAGTCAACATTTAGTTTACCTGGTGACATGTCAACAGTGCCAAGCTTTTTAGGTGGGGAAAACGGACCAGCATTTTAAAGATAGGGTTTTAAGACATGTAAGGGATATTTCACATTTAGACATCAAAAACAGTCTAGATGGACACATCATAGCCTTCCCCACATATACGTTTTGTTTCCAAGTTATAGAACTTTTACCTTTGAGTACAAAAGGAGATGTACAGAATTGCACAGAAACTTGTGATATTAAGTGGATTATGAATCTAAAGGCACATAGATATCTAGGTTTAAATGAAATGGTTCCCTTAAAACCAATACTGAAGAATAGGTGCTTAACTATTGGCTAAATCCTAGGGACTTGTTCACTTTTCATTCAGACTATTGGATATAATTTGATTTGTGTCCCGCAAAGAATAAAATGATTGGTTAATACCAATATATCTAATTCACCAAACTCAAAGAACTTCACTATCTGAAGAAGGCAACCCTGCCAAAAGCACTTATAGTACTTTGAACTAACAGCCTAGAAGTTTTGATTTTATTTACTCAACTGGTTTTAGTACTTCAATTAAAGGAAGAATTTTTACATTTTATAGCTGTGGTGGTGAACTCAGGTTTTTGTTTAGTTCTATAGTTAGAGTGGGAGTCCATTCCAGAGATAAGTGTACTTGGGTCGGGGTTTTGTGTGCTACAGCCATACCTCTCAGGAGTACACAGGACTTTCCTCAGGGTACTGGGTTTGTTTAGCAGACATTTTCTGACATATCTGTAGTCTGACACTGCACTGTATTGTGTCATTACCTAGTGGCAGTCATCCTCAGATCATCACAGTGCCTAACCAGCAGAATACTAGTTGTATGATGTGTAGACCAATATTATGAGGCCAGCTATGTACAATCCTACCCAACCAGGCCAGTTATGAGGTATGGCTACAGCTGGTTGAGTGATGAGCCATGCAAACAGTCCAGCAACTTGGTGATATACTGACCGGGCATCTCCTGCTTGTGTGGTATCTTTCTAACCTGAGTTGTCATATCCTGGTGTGGTCATACCTCTCACCTGTACATTTTTTGGCAGATTGTCCAGGTGTTTGGCTAGAGATTTCATCCAGTCTATGTAAACTTGTGTTTTTATGGCAAGTTAGCTACATATAATTGAAGAGTGATGTTACAAAATAATGACAGACATTACTGCTACATAACCTTCAGGCAATTACCGCTACTGCAGACCCCTTACCCTACCAACCTTCTCAGTATGTAAGGGTGATATTTACAACACATGCCTATCATTGTGCCTTTGTTCCACTTTTATTTCTGCCCTTGTCCAGACGTCTTGTTGTCAGAGGTTGGAAGTTATGGGTGTAGGTACAGAGTACATTCTACTGTGCAGGCATGTCCATTATATGTAAAAGCAAACATGAAAGGAAAGACCTATTGAAAATAACCACTGGCAACAGTACCAAAAAGCATAATATTCACCAACGTCTTAGCACCTCAGCTACACAGCCTTCAAGAAGTCCATTCTCCTCACAGGTGTTGGGGAAGTAAATGTGTAGTATATTCCACATAGCACTGTGACTTCCAGATATGTCAGTGGCAGAGCAGGAGGTGTCATTGATATGCATAATAGTTGGAACTGCAGTTATCTGCACATGGCCCTGTCAAAGACAGCACTGTACCTAGGGTACTACAAGATGACAGCTAGGAGAACATGCTGGCCAGATCCTCACAGTATTAATCACACATGCACATAGCTCGTTGACCCCTGCATATTGTGGACAGGCAACATGTTTTCATGTGTATTGGGACAGCACTGCCAATGTGCGCTATGCTGCTATTTCCCTGTAAACATACATGCTACTGCATTTCTGTGGGTATATGGGGGGCACACCTGTCAATTGTACACATTTGCACAGACTGTGCTGATATTTGCTTTACACTTTGGTTCCATTTACTATACTATTGTGACCTGTCTTGGGGACTGGAGGCATATCAGTAAAGACCACAGGTCAGATTGTAATGGCATACATTTGAGTTTCAGACTTCTTACCCTTTATAGCCTTACTGCAACTGCAAGACCTGCTGTGCTATCACTGTGCGAGTCTGTAGGGGGTAATTCAACATTGCCACCAATTGTGGGCCTTTGCCAGACATTTATCTCTGGTTTTCTACAGCTGACTTGCTGTGTGGGTCTGAGGGGTAGGTATGGGACCCCCACACTGACATCCATGCCTGTGGCCTATGACACCCCAGTTAGTTGGCCCCACACATATACTGCAGTATGATTTGCCACCTTGGGTACTACTGCATACTGTATGCAAGCCAGTATTGGGCAGACATTTTCTGGTGTCCCACATATCTGTCAGTTGTCTACTACTATCCCAGTAGGCCACCCCATTCCCTTGCATGCATGCAGAATTACCATAGATATGCTAGCAAAACATACTAATCCATTCATTTATTAAGAAGACTGACTTACCTTGTGCCTGCAGCAGGTGTGAGAGTGGTGCTTGAAGGCAGCCTATGTTGGATGCACACAGTACACTGCCTATACATGGTAAGTTACAGGCAGTGTGATGTGTGTGTCATCCATTTTACTATGTGTGTGAGTCAGAGAGTGGTGTCAGTCCCAGGGTCACTGCAGTGTCAGTGTGTGTGCTATGCATTGCCTCTTTGCCAAGGCCTGAGCATACTGGGCATGCCTCTGTATGCATTCAGGAACAGGCTCAGGGTCCTCCTCTGAGCCCCTCTTTGCCTGTGAGGACCTTGGCAATGGTAGGGGGTGTGGCCCTTCCCCGTGCTGTTCCTGCTGCAGCTGTTTCCACAGGATCATATTGTGTAGCATGGCACATACTATGAACATGTGTGTACATGTGGCTGGAGAGTACTGCAAGGCTCCACCGGATATGTTAAGGCAGCAGAACTGTGACTTGAGCATCCCAAACACATGCTCTATGATGATCCTGGTTTGTGAGTGTGCCTCATTATGGCATTCTTGAGTGGGTGTGTGTGCATTTCTGATGGGTGTCATCATCCACAGCTCCAGTGCATAGCCAGCATCCCCCACCAGATGGCCATATGGGATGCACCACTGGCAAATGCCTGGTATAGCTGTGATGAAATCCAGATGTGGGAGTCGTGACAGCTTCCAGGGCTGTCAGCACACACATTCATGATAATGCCCTGGGCATTGCACACCACCTGGCAGTTGATGGAAGGGAAGCCCTTGCGGTTTATGTAGACCCTACCCTGTTCACCAGGTGGTGCTTTGATGTGGATGTGCATGTAGTCTATTGCACCCAGTACCACTGGGTATTCTGCCACATGGTGGAAGAGACGCATATTGCTGGTCCTCTCCTCACAAGTGTTAGGAAGTAAATGTGCTCACTGGCATGTAGTAGGATGGCATCCAGAAACTGGTGGAGTTCCCTGGATGTGGATGCCTGTGAGACCCCCATGATGTCCCCAGTAGATCTTTGGAAAGTACCTGTAACTAGTATTCTTAAGGGTATGCATACCTTGGTAGCCACTGGATTAGGTTCCCCTCTGTTGGCTTTGGGTCTGAGTTAAGGACAGCACAGCTCAATGATTTGCTGCAGTATGTCTCTGTCCACCCTGTAGTGCTCTACTATCTCCAGATCATGTAGCCCTTGATAAGTTACCATGGGTCTGAACACTCTTCTTCTCCTCCTTGGTCTGTGGCAGTTGTCAGCATTATCCTCCTCACCACCCTCAGCCTCTAGCACATACTGATGGATCAAAGCAATGGCAGCCCCTAACATTTTTCCAGTTAAACTTCCCTCGTATGTGTGCACCAATGGTGCAGAGTTTGTTAGAAAAAACAGACTGTAAGGTGTTTGCATAGTTTATACTGTTGTGCTGCAGATGCTGCCTGTATGATTGGCTGGCTATGATGCATTCCACCTGCCACTTATGTTATTTGTACTTGATTGCTTTTATTCTGCTATTTCCCTTTTTTTTTACTTTCCTGTTTCTGCCCTTTTAAGCCCCAAGGCACTCCACACAAATCTGGTGCCGAAATGTAAACAGTCCTGCTATTTATATATATATATATATATATATATATATATATATATATATATATATATATTTTTTTTTGACCCGGTGCGCATTGCACAAACTCATTTAGCTAAGGTAAAGAATAACAAATGGCCCTCCCCTGGACACACATACGCTCTTAATTTCATGGAGTAAGTCAATACAGCCTCAGACACACACCCTTGCTTAGCTGTGCTTAGCTAAGCTTATCTGGGAGCCATGGAGCTCCAGTGTGCTTACAGCAAGCATGGCATACCCCCTTTTCATGTCAGCTGCTTCTCCTGCCTACATGATCGTGTTATAGTACCTACATAATTAGGTGCAAATTTTGGCACTAGAATATTGTTGTGATTCAGTAAATTTCCCCTCTTTTGATTACTCCACTGGCTTAGTCCCTAGCTACTGCACTACACCAGAGCCTTTCTCCTTAGCAACCACTGTTCCCTGGTATTGTTTTGCGAAATGCAGATTTCCCTTGAAATTGTCTTTTCACATTTTTTTTTATTTTCAGCACAATCCCATTTGTGCGCCACTGCCCTATGCTTACACGGCCAAGATTGGCCAAAAAAAAACCTTTTATTTTTAGAAACACTTTTCCATGCCAATGGCCATATACTTGGCCATTGGCATGCTTAAAGATTATAATAACATGCTTTTATTTGAGCTGTCATGCTTCTGCTTTCCGAATACATTTCTGCAACTAGCACTATTCTTGCACGGATGCCTGCCTGCCTGCTTGCTGAATCACTGATTCACCTCATTTGCATGGTTTTCACCAGCAAATGAGGTAATTAGCATTATGCAGTGGTGTCTGTGCAAGAATAGTGTAGGCAGGCTCGTGCACATCAGAACAGTAGTTTACTGCATCTCTTGGCGGCCATATTCTGTGCAAGAATGGCTACACTGTTCCTGCACAGAGATTTCTGTTTATCGAATCACACTGAAGGTGTTTGTTAGTGTGTAATTAATGCTCATCTAGGGTTGTTATGACTCCCGATGCCTCAAGTGATGTCCAGCACTTCAATAAAGAACATACAATTATTTTTCATTTCTGATTTGTCAGAAATAAAAGTTCCAAGACATTAAAACACATAAAAGTTAATAACTGTGATAGCTTATTCCTTTCCTGTGCAAGGCAGCACTTTATAAAAATGCAGTTTGTAACACACCACCAGTACATCTTCAAATACAGATAATTTCTTCCAATTCTGAAAGATAGTACAATACCAATTTTCAGTTAATGAACATTCAAGCAGATACAGTACTTCATTCCAGTTTACTTTCATAAGATGGCAAATAAAATATGCAACCCATCAAATATCCTACTCAAGACATTGGAAACTGCACTTTTGAATGCCTAAAACAGCGAAAGTACTGCACAACGGATGTGACAATCCGGAAATGTTGAATGTGTTTGAAATACCCGACATTTCCGGATGTCTGCAAACACTGATGTGCAGGGAAGCAAGCCCCCCTGCAACTGCCATACACCCTGATAATTTAATATAGTAACTCCGTAATCGCACTACAGTGAGAGAAAGGGTAAATGTCCTGATCCCCACTGTAGTGCGATCTGCACTCGGAATGCCAAGTTCACATGAGCAAATGCAATAAAAACATACAACAACCTACAAAACACAAAATGCAAACATTTATAAATATATATATATATATATATATATATATATATATATATATATATATATATATATATATATATATAAATATGTGTTTCTGAAGTTTTCAAATAACATTCGACTGAAATGTGATATCATCTTACTTTTAAATGCCTAGATTTTAGTACAGGTCTTAGGAAGGCTTTTTCATTCAAGCCTTTCCCTTTGCCCTAAGTTGAAGAATCCATCTCCCCTTTTTATTCTCAGTACAGTTCCTAATGTCACCTTCTCTCACACTAGGAATGGTACGATCAATTACCAGGAAACAAAAGGTGTGACTAAATCCTTCTTGCATGACATGATTAGAGAGACCATTACTGCTAGAACATATCCCTATATTGCAGAGATGTTCCCTGATCCTGTCCCTGAACATCCTTACAATTTTACTGACATAAAACGAGCTGCACACTGCATAGTGCACGAGATAGACTACATGTTGGGTAAGGCAGTTGGCAGAAACCTTAAACACAAATTTACGACCCCATATGCGGGTAGATATAAAAACCACTGTCATCAATATTATTATAATAGTTACACGCAACACAGGGTCGGGTAGAAAAATTCTTATTAACCGTCGGCATAAGGGTATTCTTAGGTTTACACAAATTTTTTTTTTACATTCATTTTATTCTTAAACATAAATGTGGGTGTATTTCCTATTATTTCCCTAATAACAGGATCTATAGTTAATATGTCCCAGTTCTTCCTGACAATGTCCATAATGGAGTTAATGTCAGTGGTATAACACAAAGGTACCCTTACTTTATTCACAAGCTCAGTGGACATATTATTATCTACGGTCCCACCTTCACTGGAAAAATATGGATGGGCCCTACTTTTTCACTGATCTGGTATCTCATTTAGTATGGTGTCAACCTCTCCAGGGTAATAACCCTATCTAAAAGCCTAGCTTTCAAGTTAACTAACTCTGAATTGAACCCAACATTAGAGGCATTCAATATAGACACCTTCATACACTGTCGTTTCACCACATTGTTAAAGACATACTGGGGGTGCATGCTGGGTCTATATTACATGATTGGAACCTTAGGTTATTGAACACCTAAAGGTCAGTCACTAAATATCAAACTGTTAACATTGAAAATGGCCATTTCCACATCGGAAACAATGCCGTTGGCCAAATAAAAAAAAAAAGTGGGGGGCTGTACCCCCCACACCCTCCTAACTAAATATGCCAACTATGAGATTGGTCTACAGCGGATAAAGTCCAAAATCCATGTAATTTCCAAACAATTAATTTCCCTGTGTGGAAATTGCCATTTGCAATTTTCAGACTTTGACATTTAGTATTCGACCTTTAGGTGTTCGATAACCTAAGGTTTTGATAACGTAATAGGGAACTGTGCATGCTACATCTATGAAGTAAAGTATTTCTGTAGCATGATTTCTTATGGACACCAGTATTGACTATCCCATTGTCCAATCTCTGTATAGATACATCAAAATAAGCTATCGATAGAAGAGAAAAACACAAGGTGAATTTTAAATAGCTAGTGGCCCCATTAATCTGTTCATAAAAGGTACCCAACTGATCTCCATTCCCTATCTTAACGAGAAATAAGTCGTCCATGAAACAAAGATTGAACATAGAACAACTCCTCATTGGTAATTAAGTGAACCTCCTCCCACATGGCCATGAACACGCTGGTGTAGCTATTGGCATATGAAGTGCCCATAGCTGCACCATCCTTTTGTAAAAGTATGTCACCATCGAAAATAAAAATATTATTTTCAAGGACAGTCTCCAAGAATAGACACGAGATCAACAAAATCCTCACTGTATTCATTATTTGTACTAAGATATCTTTGTACAAAATCAGCACCATCTGTGTTAGGGATAACAGTGAATAACGATTGTACATTAAGGGTGACAAAGAAATACTCCATATCCAGTGTCAGTGTTCTAGTAAAGCTATATAAATCCAAGAGGAATTGCGTGGAATCTATTAAGACAAATCTATTACTGTCTAGGGTAGGGCATAAATACTTCTCTAAATACAAAGAGAATGGTTCAGTGCACCAAACTCTACCAGCCACAATGAGCCACAGAGGGGGTTTCAAGCCATTCTTATAAATCTTAGGTAGTCCTTGAATAATCGGAATAAGTGGATGTTCAACTTTCAAAAATTGTAAAATGTCAGATGATATTTACTTTTGAATAAATCTTGAACAAATCCTACCTTCTAAAGTATGCACATACTCAATATCTATCTTAGAATAAAAGTTACGATTAGTCAATATACTCCGCATATAGACATTATAGTCACTTCTATTCATAATGACAACTGGATCACTTGTATCAGCTGGCCTTATAATAATGTTATCATTTTGCAATTGTGACAAAGCTCTCCTTTGTTTTCAGCTTAAATTAGGCTTCCTAATTCTACACATAGTATGGGTACCTCCAGAATCAAACAAATTAAACAAATCATTCTCAACCCGTTTGTTGAAAACATAAACTAAAGGATGTGAACTAGGCATATAAGTACTTAGTCTTCTAAAAAACAAACCATCACCTACTAATGTGTTGCCAAATGCAAGCTTTAACAGCACATTTCTGCTAAATAATTTAATGTCTAGTACGGTGTCCATAACATCACTTTTCCTAGTAGGGATATATGTAACACCCTTCTCTAACACCGGCATCTCATCAATAGTTAAAACACGGTCAGATACGTTCCAAATCAATTTGTCCCCATTCTGTTCCACATTTTCTTCAAGGTCTGGCCCGAGTTCCTCTCTACTGAATGTTTCCATTTTTGCCGTCCGTGATGTTGTGAACATATCCTGCCTTTCCCATTGTTCACACCGATGGGTAAAGGGAAAGTTGGAGAGAAAACATTACTATGGGCCATAGTACCTTTGTGGGGAATAGATGCCATAGAGGGGGTAATTTTCCTTCTAACATCATTACCAAGGGAGAGTGATTGAATAGGCCTACTGACCTCGACAACATTCACATTGTATGTAGATGAATGGGGGTTATTGTCCTTTTCTGCAGAAGCAGAAGTCCCTTCCCCACAAACAGTTCTTTTTTTTTTTTTTTTTTTTAATAAATATTTGCATTTTGTGTTTTGTAGGTTGTTATATGTTTTTATTGCAAAAGCTTTACACTTGCACATATACTCTATAAATACATTTAGGTATGTGTTTAAGGTACAACCCACTGCTTTTTATTATGTGTTTTGTTTGGACAGGTTGTTGCATTTAAACTTACCAATGGGGTGTGCAATATTTTGGTCTGATGAAGCTAACTGTGAAAGCTCTTACCTATTTCTGTGCACTGAGTTCATTTTACTAAACATGCTTGATTTTATTTTTTATGGTCCTTCTATGTGTCTGCCTCATTGTGTACACCTTTGGATTTATTTATTACAGTACAAAATGTGCTTATTCTTTACAAGATGCCATCTCTTTTCTCTGACAGATGTCAGAGCACAGTCAGGCATAAATCTTATAAACAGTAAATATAGAAACTATATGAGTAACTGCACTGTAGTAAAAAATATTTAAAGATAATAGGCAATTTCTGATGAACAGTGACAGCAGACCTTGCATCCTACAGCACAGCACACACATAGCACTGCATACATTATTTATACTCCATGTATTTTTATTATGAAGGAAACACAAACGTGAATACAATGGCTCCTGGTTATGGACTAGATGCCAACTTATATGCACAGCTGTATCATGTGCATGGGCCTGCAGCATGACAGATCTTTTATTACTGCTGCTGTCTGGCCACCAACATTATCATCAGTCATGGTAGGATCTATACCAAGAGCTGCAGTGACATCATGGGAGAGTTTAGTACCAGACCAGTGCATGATCATGGTGTGCAGAATGCAACATGCAGTAAAAATCTTGCACACAGTAGCAGTGTCATACTGGAGAACACCCCAGACTTATCCAGGCAAGGGAAATGGGCTTTCAAACTCTCTCTTTCTCAATGACAATGCATGTCTGGGACTGGGTTGTATTATGTCTTTCTTTGTCAGCTCAAATAGGTTTCCTAACAGGTGTCATAAGCTGAGACTCAAGTGGATAGCCTGCATCACCTGGAGAACAAGAAAAGAAAAGGGAGGGATACAATAACGAAGGGTGGTTTACTATTAAGCAATGCATTTTTAAAATAAATATTAAGTAGATAACTGTAATTAAAATTTCCACTTATGGCCAAGGTGACCATGCTGCATCCTATCATGGAGTAAGAGGTGGTGGAGTGAGCTTTTGTGCCAGGTATGGGAACCATGGGCACTGCCAGGATGTTGGGCAGAGATGTCAGTGATGCATCTTGTCCATCAAACACTACCTGGCTGTTGATGGAATAGTAGTCCTTCCTATTTACTAAGCTGCATCCTACCATGCAGTAAGAGGTGGTGGAGTGAGCTTTTGTGCCAGATATTGGAATCATGGGCACTACCAGGATGTTGGGCAGAGATGTTGGTGATGTATCTCATGCATCAAACACCACCTGGCTGTTGATGGAATGGTAGTCCTTCCTATTTACTATGATGCATCCTACCATGCAGCAAGAGGTGGTGGAGTGAGCTTTTGTGACAGATACTGGAATCATGGGCACTGCCAGGATGTTGGGCAGAGATGTTGGTGATGTATCTCATGCATCAAACACTATCTGGCTGTTGATGGAATGGTAGACATTCCTATTTTGGTACTGCTCACCCCATGGTGCTGATGGGGTCCTAATGACTGCATAGGTGCAATCTGTCACAATTAGCACCACAGGGAAACATGCCATCCTATAAAAAGGCACACATGGTTTGGGCTTGGTCCTGAGGTAACATTGGGAAACAGATGAAATGATTCACACTTGTCAAGAGTATAATGAAGAAATGCTGAAGTGTCTTCGAGGCAGAAGCCTGATAAATGTACAACATGTCTCCACTTTGTTTGTAAAAAGGTCCTTGTGCCTAGTACAGTGAAGTCTATACATACTTTAGTATCCAAAGATCTAGAAAAGACACACACATACCCCATTTCTTCCCATATATGGACATACATACTCACTAAAGCCCTTAAATGTCCCTGTCTACTCTAAATCTATCAAGAATTTCTCAGTTATCAAAGTTATAATTGGTAACTCTTAGTCTGCACCATTGCCTTCTTGGCAAGTGAGAGCTGCTGGGCACAGGTGCTTTTGGTTCAGGGAAGACGAGCACCTCACACCAAGAAATAGGCTGGCAGCAACAGTAAACATATTCAGTATATGCAAAGTAGATAAGAGAGACATGAGTTCAACTTTTTTAATGTTTTTATACACATTACAGAAATGTGTCAAAAAATGACTGAATTGCAAACAGGAGGGAAGATGGCTTATTATTATAACAAGTTTTCCATCATTTCTCATTTTAATCTCATTACTTCTTCATTTACATAAATTAATTCAAGGCTACCAAGCATGAGTGCAATGCCCTCTATGAATCAGGACAAGACTGAGCTTAGGCACGAATGGCTCACATTGCTGTTATACCTAAGTCTAAGGACTAGGATACCGCTCTAAATTTTACAAGTCCTATGGCACCCTACGTTTAGACATTATTTTACATTAACATTGTAGAATTAGTATAATGACTAGAATACAGCTCTAAATTTTACAAGTCCTATGGCAACCTACATTTAGACATTATTTTACATGAACATTGTAGAATTAGTATAATGACTAGAATACCGCTCTAAATTTTACAAGTCCTATGGCAACCTACGTTTAGACATTATTTTACATTAAATTGTAGAATTAGTATAATGACTAGAATACCGTTCTAAATTTTACAAGTCCTATGGCAACCTACGTTTAGACATTATTTTACACGAACATTGTAGAATTAATATAATGACTAGAATCCCGCTCTAAATTTTACAAGTCCTATGGCAACCTACGTTTAGACATAATTTTACACAAACATTGTAGAATTAGTATAATGACTAGAATACCGCTCTAAATTTTACAAGTCCTATGGCAACCTACGTTTAGATATTATTTTACATTAACATTGTAGGATTAGTATAATGACTAGAATACAGCTCTAAATTTTACAAGTCCTATGGCAACCTACGTTTAGACATTATTTTACACGAACATTGTAGAATTAGTATAATGACTAGAATACCGCTTTAAATTTTACAAGTCCTATGGCAACCTACGTTTAGACATTATTTTACATTAACATTGTAGAATTAGTATAATGACTAGAATACAGCTCTAAATTTTACAAGTCCTATGGCAACCTACGTTTAGACATTATTTTAAACGAACATTGTAGAATTAGTATAATGACTAGAATACCACTCTAAATTTTACAAGTCCTATGGCAACCTACGTTTAGACATTATTTTACACGAACATTGTAGAATTAGTATAATGACTAGAATACCACTCTAAATTTTACAAGTCCTATGGCAACCTACGTTTAGACATTATTTTACATGAACATTGTAGAATTAAAAATGGAATTTTTGTGGCACTTATCTAGCTGTGGGTAATACATCTCAAATGTCCAGATTTTCACAGAACATCCAGATTTTTGCCTCATGTTTTTTAAAAAAGTTAAAAGTTGTGGTTTTCTAACAAATCACTGGGGGTTGAAGTTTCTAAATAATGATATAGATTTCAGTTTCAGGAAAGGCATACTAAAGCAAAACCTGTTAGTATAGCAAATTGCTAAGTTTATAAAAACAATATTTAAAATCTGTCTTTGATCTTGAACCTTTGTCCCCATTATTTTGATTTTGCACAATTGTCTTGTGCTTAGATGTTGAGAGGTGCGCTGTGGGCTAATTCCGCCTAAAATGCTAATAATTGTTTAATTTGTGGTTCTGCATATATTTTGAAAGGAAATATGATCTGAGCCCATCTATGATTACCACTAAACTTTCTCAGCCTGTCTGTATCTTTCTTTGCAGACAATGTACCAATAAATTCACAATTGTAGTGACCCTTTTATTCGCTAATGTTCATAGCAAGATAATCCCATGGATACTCCTGTAAGTAATCAATTCTTCTGCTTTCCACTTATCCTGCTTTTCATCATGTAAATCAAGAACTGCAAGGTGCATAGTTGCCTTGTTTGTGGGTAATATATGTGTTAGGTATCACTATCTGTTTAAGGTCTAATTCTTAACATGCTAAAAAACAAAATTAAGTAACATAAGTAAGAATCGATGTATATTGTGCAACCAATGTAGATGCTAGCATGCTTACAGGTCAAGATCAGCAGAATGGTGCTCCAAGTTATTGGAGGATGCCAACAACATTTATGTTTTGTTCCTTTAGTAATAGTATGACCTTGTTTTGATCTCAAAAAAGACCCTTATGGAGACATGTGACTCATGGATCCCACTGCTATAGACAGAGAGTATGAGAAAGAATGAAAAGAATTGATATACAGTCCCTGTAATGCATCTCTTTGAGCAGTAGACACCACTCTACCATGACATCACTTGGGCCCCTATACTTCCCATACTATGTGGGAATGTGGTATCACTTGGAAGTCACATTACATGTACTACATGTACCCTGCCAAGAAGAAACTGTCACCCTCAGCCTCCATCTTGGCCCCAGACATGATATAGTCAGTTTACTTTCTCCATAGTATAACAGGGATAATTTATTGCCATACTCTAGCCATCCATGTGGAACAACAGTTTCTCTACCCCATTCATTTTGGCTGCCAGATAATGCTTTGCATATCCAAGCTTCTGGCCTCTAGCCAGACCGTATAACTGTATAAAATCAGTTTTACACTTCATGTCAGCATCTGGAAGTCTCCACTGTGTCAACTTCACTCCTGTCAACATTCGGAGCTCCTCCTGATCCTTCTACATGGACACACACACACACACACACACACACACACACACACACACACACACA
This sequence comes from Protopterus annectens, assembly GCF_019279795.1. Taxonomy (NCBI): domain Eukaryota; kingdom Metazoa; phylum Chordata; order Ceratodontiformes; family Protopteridae; genus Protopterus; species Protopterus annectens. Next base: position 1,869,101,595 of record NC_056743.1, on the reverse strand, counting down.
CACACACACACACACACACACACACACACACACACACACACAGATATGCACATACCCATGTACATGCATGTAACTTCAGGCTGGATGCTAGTCAGCATTTCTCCCACTCTCCACCAAACACATAATATGTCTCATATTAAGTGACTCCAACATTCTAAGCATAACCTTCTCCACAAATACTACCCCATCTCATACCAAAACTACCACCTACCCACATCTCATAGTAAAAGTATTACCTACCACCCCTACTCTAAACACTGAAGCTTTCCTACTGGTTAGTGTTTCTGTAACTGACTGTACTCTCCATAACATTGGTAAAGGACTGCAATAAGGCACTCTGATACTTCATAAACATACTCTAATCATCTCTTCCAAAACAGATATTTAGCACAATAAATAAATAACTAAATAAAGATGAATGAAAGCCCAGACCAACATAATATACTCCACACCTCAAACAAGAGCCATAGTTTGAGTGCAGCATAAATAAGCAAGAAGGTAGATAGCAGATATCCACTAGTAGCAATCCTGAGGGACTACTGAGAGAAAAAACTCCTCAAGGTATGTCACAGGAATAATATAAACCTAAACATCCACATCTTTCCTCAACTAAACAAACCCAGCACAGAAGATTAAAGAACTGAGCTGTTAATGACCAGCTTCCTGTAGTCCAGAGATTGATTTCCTCAGCATCCATTTACCTGCTGTGTGATTGTGAGTACATCATTTAACCAGACAGTGATTGCAGGCTGAGCTGTAAAAAAATTGAAGTGGATCAGTTCTGTACTCAAGTCAACAAATAAATAGGTAATAGACTAAAACCAAAACCATCAGTAAATCTTGCGTCACAAAAGACTCAATTCTATTTGACTTCCTACTTTTTTGTAAAACCAGTGACTCTACAAACGCCCACACTAGGAATGTCAATCTACACCACAAACAAACAAACAAACAAACAAACAAACAAACTCATTCCTCATTATATTCACAACATATGGACTCTGTCACTGCTACAGGTCATACAAAGCACTACTTTTGCTACCTTTAAGATTAGTCCTGAGGATAGGATGGGTAAACACCAGTTCACATCAGGATTATCATGCACAGTCCTGCTCTATTTATAAGGTGAGCAATATTAAGAAAAGTATGGTAAAAGCTTTTACATATGTCTACTTAAAGGTAAATATATATATATCTATATATATATATATATATATATATATATATATATATATATATATATAGTAGACATCTTATGGACCCCTGATCACTTGCCCAGTGTTGTTCCAAGGTTCCTATGTTCCTTCAGAATTAGCAAAAATGGACACTTCATCAGAACAGGATCAGCTCTGTAACCTCCATGCACACACTTACAGCTGGGTACCTGTGCTTGTACATCTCAGTTATGTACAGAGATATGTCTAACTTTGTGGATGCTATTAGCAAGGCTGGTAAATCTTCTATAGTTAGTAATGCTTTCCTTCACACAGGATGGTACCTTAGCATACAGAAACGATTACTGACTTCCACTGCTTGTTTACATTTTTGTATTGATCCGTGGGAATTTAGTCCATTTGGGAAGGAAAGTGTCAGGCCCATACCTGCTTTACAATGGACTGGAAAAACTTCTCCTCACAAGGGGTTAGCGTACTAAATAAACTGTTTTCTTCCCCAGGCCTTTTGGGGGCAAGGTCAAATTAATGAGCATCCCAAGCAAAAATTTAAAAGATAATAAAGCAATGATGAAATTCATCAATGCCTATATTAAAATAAATAAATAAATAAATACACCCCACTAAATAAATAAATAAAGCTAAGACACATAAAGGCTTTTCATGCCTTAGAAGGTGCCAGGAAATTTGCCATTGCAGAGACATGAATCACAGACTGGTCTTGTACTGCAGAAATACTTAGAGAAAAACTTTAAATCAGTCCACCCATTTCAGAAGGAAGTGGTATACATATTAAATTTCATAGCTTCATAGGTTCATAGGTGTGTACTAGGCTAATGGTCTGGGGGCCTTTACAAGCCTAGCTCATAAAAATGCCCTGGCATTGTGCCGCTCGGCATTAGTTCCCAGGGCCTCTATCAAGCAGAGCCACTGGAGTGATCCCCAGGGTGAACTTTCTATTTCTCATCCACTCATCAAGATTTTGCTTGAAGAGGGCTAGTGAGGTGCTCTGCTTGACATGTATGGGAAGTCTATTCCAGAGCATGGGCAGTCTCTGAGTTATGAACTTGTCCCTCCAGCATGTTCTGTTGATTGTGGTAATGAGGTTGATGTCTCTGGAGTGTGTGGTGTGGAGGGATTGGGATTTCTTTAGATGCAGCATTTCTAACAGAGCTGGGTCAGACATGGCTTTATAAGTCAAGCAGAGATTGCCTCTTAGTAGACAATATGAGACAGAGAATAGCTGGAGTTTTTTGAGTCTGTTCATGTAGGACATGTGTTTAAGGCATAGGATCCTCTTCATGAGGTACTTTTGTGGCCTCTCTAGCTGTTGCAGGTGTCTAGTGAGGTACATGCCAAATGGGGCATTATATATGATTGGTTTAATGAGTGAAGAGTAGAGAGAAATGATGACCTCTTTCTTCCTGGATGCGAAACCCTTGGTAATGAGATGTGCCAGATAGAAGGACTTTCTGACCACAGAGGGAATGTGGTGGTCGTAGGAGAGGTTTCTGTCAACCTGTGTCCCCAGTTCTCTTATAATGCCTTCAGTGTTCAGTGGGCTCCCATCAATGTGGTAATTAGTGGGAACTGAGTTTTTCCCCAAGGGGATAACGATCCATTTTTGGCATTAAGCTTAAGGCCATGGTTCCACACCAGTCATTGATCTCAGTGAGGCCTTTCTACTGGATGTCTGCATCACTTGGGGAGTTAATAATGGCTCCCAGCTTGCAGTTGTCTGCAACTTTTGTCAGCCAGAGTACCTCCATGTTTGCCTGGACTTCTGAGAAGTAGATGCCAAACTTGAGAGGACCAAGGACCAATCCCTGTAGGACTCCACTCATGACTGGTCAGCAGTCTGACTTGGAGTCCACTACTTTCACACTGTGGGTATTATCTGTGAGTCAGTTTGCAACCCACCTAATGATATAGGGATTTATGCCTAGTTTGCTGAGTTTATCAATAATTCCTGAGTGAGGAATGGTATCAAAGGCCCTGGCTAGATAGATGTAGGGTGTATGAACTGCCTTACCTTCATCCACCACTCTGGTGACTGACTCAAAGAAGTCAACCAGGTTGAGCAGGCATGATCTACCTTTCACTAAACCACATTGCGTGGGATCTAGAGTTTGGAGATTCCCTATATCCTTGTTAATTAGGTCCATGATGATGTGCTCCATAGCCTTACATATCAGACTTACCAGGCTAATGGGGCAATAATTTCTAGGGCCTGTAGTTGTTCTTCCTTTATGGAGAGGGATGACTATAGCAGTGCACCATTTGGTAGGGGCAAAGCTTGAGGTGAGGCTGTGAGTGAACAGAGTACATAGATGTGGTTCCAGTTCACTTTGTAATTCATGTAGAACACAGCCAGGGATATTGTCGGGTCCCATGGAAGCTGCATTCTTGGTCTTAAACAATGCATCTTTAACCTGTGCTGCAGTAATGTTGGGTGCTTGGCATTCTTCCAGTATTGAGAGTGGTCCTATAGAGGGGAAGAGAGGGGTAAAGTTGGCACTGAATCTGTCAGACAGTATGTTGGCAATATCTGTTGGCTCAGTATAGGAGGTGCCATTGTGCAGTACCTCAGAGCAAATATGGGTATTGCCATGGAGATTCCTGATATAACTATAGAAGGCTTTGTGGTTGTTTTTAGTGTCTGCCCCAATTCTGCCTTCATAGCTGGCTTTGGAGGTTTTGATGAGAGATATCAACTTTTTGTTGAGGCTAATAAGGGAATTTTTACAGTCTTGGGACTTCACCTTTTTCTGCAACAATTTCTTCCTTCTGTTGTACAGTTTATTAAAGGCAGGGGACCACCAGACTGGCTTCCTTTTTTTGAGGAGAGCATCTTGATTCTGTTGGGTATGGCTAGTTCCATGCATTTATGTACGTGTTTGTACAGTGCATTGGTGTATGATTCGGCAGTCATGCATCTATTTTCCATTGGCATGGGTGCTGTGAAGTTAGCCACCTCTGTTTTCAGGAGTCCAAAATCAGCTTTGGAAAAGTTTTTCATGGTGGATACCTTTGCGGGGGGTGTGGGTGAGATGTGGATTTCCATGATGATTAGTTTGTGGTCAGCTCTAACCAGGGAGGAATAAACTATTGGTGTAGAGTAATGGTTGCCCATGTTAGTAATAACCAGGTCAAGGATGTTACTTCCTCTAGTGGGGGTAAGAATGAGCTGGTCCAGGGCATTGGAATTGATGAATTTCAGGAAGAGTTGGGCCAGTGCATTGGTGCATGAGTAGTTTTCCCAGCTGATGGAGGGGTAGTTAAAGTCACCTAGTATGAGAGTGTTGGGTTGGATCTTAATAGTTTCCAGGGTGCTTAGGAATGTGTAGTGAGAGTCTTGGGACATGGTTTGGGACCTATAGCAGGCTATGACCTGAATTGCCGTCTTACCCAATATTAGTCGTACCTGGAGTATCTCAGATGCGTTATGCTGGGCTACTAGTCCAGAGGTGTGCATATCCTTTACAAATATGGAAACACCACCATCTTTGGAACTTTGGTCCATGTTCTGGGGCCAAAGGTGTGGAATAAGTTATAGCCTGGTAGCTCAGGGGTGCTTTCCACTGCTTTAAACCAGGTCACAATTACAGCACAAATGTCAATGTTCTGCATTTTGAGGAGTGCTTCGAATGAGTGCATCTTGAGATTTAGACTTCTAGCATTGAGCAGCATGAGCATGACCCTCAGATTGCATTTATTTATAGCTATTATGGTGGTTTGGTCTTTGGAACACCACCTAAAAAAGGCACTACAATGGTGGCAAGAGCCTTAGCCAGTACCCGGAAACCAAGGGGTGACAGATGCAGGCCATTTCTGGCAAAGCATCAAGGTCTCTCAGTCATGTCATCCCAAGCAGACAGATACTGGATCCCCTTAGAATGACACCAGAAACTTAGCCAATTGTTGAAGTAAATCCTTTTCTGTTTGTACTGTGGTATCATTCTGGATGATGGTAGGATGCTGTTCAGGGCTAGGGTCATACCTGCCTGGGCCACATAATCTGAGAGCAGTTTTGAAATTAAAATCATGGGAGAAATAATGTAGGCTTAAAATAAACATCCAGTTGCTCGTTTTATATAGTTATGTTTTTTTGTATGTAATGAAGTTTCAACAGATTATATATTCATATATTAAGGCATGTGTAATTACAATGTATTTAGTGGGATATGTCATATATTGCTTTAAATCTAATAATCCAGGAATGTCTCATGATCAGTAGAGTTTATTTAAATTACTAAGTAACTGTATTACAATGTATCTGATGAAGTTTTAAAGGAGTTTAAGATGAAAGGGCTAATACTTTGTGCATTTATTTTGTGGATTAAAACTTTTAAACGGATTGGTTCTCAAACTGTTTTTTACCAGTACTTGTGACTTTTGAAGAGTTAATCCAAGAGCTCCACCATGTCTCTTTTCATGTAGTCCAGGGAGGTGCATCTCAGGTCATTCACACCCACATGGACAATGACAGAGCATACTTGTACTTGTTGTGGAGTGACCTGACTGTGTGTGTTATGTGTCGGATTCTGGCACCTGATAACTGACTGTTGCCTTCTCCTTATTCAACCTAGTGATTGGGACATCAGTGTGCCTCACTATTGAGTCACCTATGATTATTGTATTGAGCAAGCTCTTTTGCCTTAGGGGCTTAGTTTGAGGGGCACACTGTGTAGGTGAGCTATGTGTCTTGTGGTTTATGCTGTGTTGTTGTGGTCAAGTGCTTTTCTGCCTTGGAGTTCTCTGCTGTTTGGGTAGATTTCTATTGTGAGAGTAAATGCTTCAAGAGGTGGGTTATAAAAAGCAAACTTAATGTGTGAAGTAACTCCTTCCTCTAGTTACAATAAACAACACAATTAAACTCCTCCAGGCTTACTCAAGGACAGAACCACTTCCTGATAAACTTATCTTCCCTGTATTCCAAAATATGTTTCCATTCAATGGTCTAAATTAGCCCTCCATTGTTTACAGGGATAACTACTCCTTCAACCAATAATGGCACAAAAACTTTAGGCTTTATTAACTTTAACAGTCTTGAACAAATTGAAAAGCACCATTAAGGGAAAAAAAATGTACTGGATTTTATTTTGACAAACATTCCTGCCAGCTATACTACTTTAAACATTGTTCCTTTCCCATTCAGCTTGGACTTCAATCTTGTAACATTCCTCATGAATACTAAACCAAATCTACTTAAACAGTAACACCATCTCAGATGATTTTTTTTCAAACAGTGACTATGGTTTCCTGAAAAAAAAATCACCTTACATCAATCAGCTAGGACTATATCTTAGCCCCCCCTCCAGCAACCTGTTGGTGAATCATTAAAAGCCCTTTGCAACTCTTTAAATTAGTACATTGATACATTCATTCTTGTGAGGCATTTTTTTTTTGAGGTTTGCTTTTGTTAACAGGTGTAGTGCACTGATCAGTTCTGACCATTTGTAGACTCAGCACCAGTAAGAGAAATCATTCACTCAATAGCAATGCAAACAAAAAACAAACATGCACATTAAAGGAACAAAGAAAGTAACACATTTATTACATACATAAATCAATATCCATGAGGCCTACAACTTTGAACAATTTGTATTAAACATAAATTTAGTGGAATAGTCTATAGTAAACCTAAATAGTGAAATTAGAAACTCAGTTCATTAAAACAAAAGAAAAGAATGCGCAAACCCTTCAAACTTTACTCAGTCCAATGTAGCAAGGTTAAGGTAAATTTGATCGAAAAAGGACACACCAAAACAATCAAAAGAAGCAAAGCTTCTTCACTGTAAAACTTTCCACCAAGATGGGTGAGAATAGTAATACTTGTACAAACACATTCAAAATATGAACAGGAGATAGCAAGAATGTAGTGTGATAGGGCAAAATGGTATTAGTATTACAAACCAGCTGATGTAGCTCCCACACTAACATGTCAATCTGTAGCAAACATCAGGCCAGGGAGAGGAGCTCCATCCACCATTCCTCCTTGTAACATGATCCCACCTGAAATTACATCTGCAATTGTCATCAATGTTGTCATTAATACCAGAAGCACTAGTTCCATAGGACCAGATAAGATAGTCAGAAGTAAGATTTGTGTGATAAAAAATCCCAGCATACCCATTTATATATATTTTAATAAGATTATTAAAAAAATGACTAGTTTTGTGACATTTGAAAGCAGTCCATACTGGTCCCAGCCCATGAAGGAATCCCTTCTACCGACACTAATAAATACACTCTGACAAGCCCTGCAGACTCCTTGTGGAAGGTGATGGAAAGGATCATCATGGAAAATCATTTTCTCCATGACCTAACCAAGGATGGTTTTGATGAGTAATAAGTAAAATAAGTTAAATGACTACATGGATAACCACAAGTTCCAACATGGGATGCAGGGTGTTAAACTTCTCAATGGTCATGGATAACCACAAGTTCAACATGGGATGCAGGGTGTTAAACTTCTCAATGGTCATGGATAACCACAAGTTCCAACATGGGATGCAGGGTGTTAAACTTCTCAATGGTCATGGATAACCACAAGTTCCAACATGGGATGCAGGGTGTTAAACTTCTCAATGGTCATGGATAACCACAAGTTCCAACATGGGATGCAGGGTATTAAACTTCTCAATGGTCATGGATAACCACAAGTTCCAACATGGGATGCAGGGTGTTAAACTTCTCAATGGTCATGGATAACCACAATTCCAACATGGGATGCAGGGTATTAAACTTCTCAATGGTCATGGATAACCACAAGTTCCAACATGGGATGCAGGGTATTAAACTTCTCAATGGTCATGGATAACCACAAGTTCCAACATGGGATGCAGGGTATTAAACTTCTCAATCATCATGGATAACCACAAGTTCCAACATGGGATGCAGGGTATTAAACTTCTCAATGGTCATGGATAACCACAAGTTCCAACATGGGATACAGGGTATTAAACTTCTCAATGGTCATGGATAACCACAAGTTCCAACATGGGATGCAGGGTATTAAACTTCTCAATGGTCATGGATAACCACAAGTTCCAACATGGGATGCAGGGTATTAAACTTCTCAATGGTCATGGATAACCACAAGTTCCAACATGGGATGCAGGGTATTAAACTTCTCAATGGTCATGGATAACCACAAGTTCCAACATGGGATGCAGGGTATTAAACTTCTCAATGGACAATAGGCCTTGAGCTTCCTCAACAAACCTACAGACCTTTGACCACCAACCTTCCTCTAAACACATTCATTCAACTAATACCCATTTCTATTTCCAGCTAATACTAACAAACATTACCACATGGATGAAATGCATCAAGCCTCTCAGCCATCTGTGCTCTTTTGGGATCTGTCCTAAATTTCTCCATGCTTGCTTTACTTTAATGACAATATGTCTTCAACAAATCATAAACAGCTCCATCAGCCCATCATTTTTTTTCAGAATTACAGAAAATGTCCTTCTTTATACCTAAGAAAGTCTTATCTCCAGCCATTGCTCCCTGATTAACATTGCTAATAATTTTACTTTCAGGGAAAAATCTATAAGGTGACAGGACATTTTTCATGCTACACACATAATGTGATTTATCGTACTCAATGTAATTTTTGTCCTGCCTTTTACATAGACAAGACATCAAGAAAATTGAGAAAGTGTATATATGAGCACATGTTGGACATTAAAAATAAAAAGATGACTAATGGTTTGTATAAGCACATTGAGAAGTTTCATACCCATAGTTTTAACTTTATGAGAGCAAAACAGGTTAAAAATGATACCCAGGGTCATATTATTAGTGAGCATTTAAATAAAGCTGAACTTAAATGGGAAATATGACTTGATGCCACAAGCAATCCTCATTTAAATGATACTTGTTCAATTCTTTTTTTTGTTTAATTTAATCCCTCGGATTTCTTAATCTTCCATGCAGGACTAGTCTAGTCCTGCATGAAAGCACCTGTTTAGGAGCAGGACGGCAGCGCACCATGCATAGTAATGAAGTTGCACTGCCTGAGCTCCCAGGCTTACATGGAGTGTATACAAGTGCAAGGGGCATGTCTGAGAGCAGAGCTCTCAGAATAAACATGTCCCTGTAATGTTGAACAGCAGAAAGTGGGAATAAATGAGCAATACTGCTCATAAGTGTCCACATATCCCCACCAACAGTCCCCCATGTGTACGACAGCAACAAGACATAAAAATCAAAAGAAGAAACCCCTGTATTGTCCTTTAAAACTCTAGTACAGCTAACTGTAGGTGCACATGTGTGCTCATTGCTTAGCTACAGTTAAAGCAGCTGAAAAGGATGTAGAGGATAACAAGGAAGATATTTGCAAATGAAGAATCTCGTCAATAGTGTAGTGGGCAGAGTGGTCTCCTAACGAGTAGACATTCCCAGTTCAAGTCCCACTGCAGCACAGTCTATTTTACATGTCAAAACATGGTATAAGCAATATTTGTATTGCAAAACCCACTAAATAACATATATTTATGAACTGGAGTACTGCAGGAAATGCACATGTGAAGAGTCAGTATCATAATGAAGAAGGCAACAGTAAGCAGGTGTAAGCACAGATAAGCAGTAGTAAGTATATGTAAGCACTAGTAAGTGTGTGCACGTACGTTTGTGCAGGGGTAAGCACTGCCTACACAGATTAAGCAAAGGAGAAGCTAACTGGGTGTAACAAACGGTGACCGGAAGTTAACAGTGCTTAACAGTGCTTACCTCCGTGCAAACCTGCTTACAACCGCTTTAAAGTGCCTTAATCACTCTGTATCCAATGGCTGGTGTTCTGCCTAGCAACAAAATAAACAGTGTCTTCAAGGCTGGAACCCAGGACCATGCACACCATACACAAAATGATTTACCACTAAGCCATGCAGATATGCATAAATCGTATGTTGTCAGAAACATAACCCCAGCCCAGTCATGCAACAGTACAGAGAATGTATATCAACATCTAGATGGACGTGTGTGTGTGTGTGCATATATTACTATCTAAATGGATACAACATATCCATAGATGTAGTCATGTATATCTATATATATATATATATATATATATATATATATATATATATATATATATATATATATATATATATATATATATATATATATATCCAGAAATATATACATATATATATATATATATATATATATATATATACACAAATAAATGAACATATACACACATATATATATATATATATATATATATATATATATATATATATATATATATATGCAAATTCCGACATCTACACATATATATGCCAACACCTATATGTCAACATATACACAGCAAGTTACACATATGTACGCAGATATATATCTCCGTAGGTATATACAGACATAGTTAGAAATATGTAAGCGAGTATATATACCCATATAAGTATATATGGCCAGACAGCTGTAGATAGCAATGATAGATGAACAGAAACATATATGTCCATATGCACCGTTACTGGGCTTGAGAGCCCCCAAACAATATTCGTCCCATACGAATTGCCATACCCCTCCAGCCAAACACATCCACCCTGCAAGACACTACCAAGCTCATTGTATTGTAAGTGTTTCATTTAAATAAGGATTTAAATTAGTCCTCTGTTATGTTACACATGCTGACATCACATTCTGCTCTCTCCCAACCACTAGGCAGACCGACCAGTACAGGCCCATCCAACCCAGGCCATCCTCGAGCCATACATTCATTACCCACAGTTCTGCTCAAACCCCCCCCCCCCGCTGCACACATGCAGCCACCATCCGTTCCCTGGTTACTGGCCCATAGCTACCACACCACCACACATTTCCCTACCTTCACCCCCCTTCGGGACCCATCCTGCATGTTGTCACAGCCCATGTATCCTAGGTGAGGCACACTCTGTAGTCCATGCACATAGCCATAGGTACCTTTGCAGCTCTGTTTTTTGACAAAAGCTGAATACCCAATTTTTAGGTTATCCCACATGGGCCAAATGTTTCTCTGGTACTGACAATAGATTTCATGTGTGACTATTTTGACACTAACCATTTTATTTGTAGGTATTGCAAAGTATACATACCAGGATATGAAGCGCAGTGCAAAAACAAACTATTAAACTAAACAAGCACTGTGAAGAGGACGGACTGCACCGGACAACCTTGCTTCCACAAACAGCTTTATTACTCCCACCACCACAAACTATAATGGCACTAGTGGCATTTCATCTCAACTGCCTGGAATGGAGACAGAACCTAATATTTTTAAACCTTCTGTCATCAAAGGTGTGCATGCTATCTGCCAAGCCATTACCATCTGACAATAACAAACTACACAGTACATAAGATCTGTTGTATAACATTTACAACAAATCCGTTTTCTAGATAAACAAAGGAAATACAATCTGTAAACTATTCACACTACATGATCCCACTGTCCCTTTCAGTCACCAATAACAAACAGAATGGTCAAAGGCTCGTTTTATGAGACCTTAGAACAAGCCTTCCAAATCTGTGAAACTACTGAAGGGTTCTAGTGAATCCATTTGTCTGTACTTAAAATAGATAATATAGCAGGCATTTTCTGAAAAAGAACCAAATGCAATCCACAATCCAGTCACGTCAACAAGGGCATAACATTTTTTTCAGTTGTTCATGATACATTCAGAGTTTATAAACCCATGTCTTGAAGTAAAAAAATAACAGTCTAAGGTTTGTGCATTAATTTCCCAGCAGACTGTCTAAATCCACCACAATAACAAGATGTTTATAAAAACAATTTTTAAAATTGAAACAAAATAAAAAATCTACACAGCAATCAAAATGTTCTTAATAGTATATTCAGCATCTCTCTCACATTCAAACACAGGATTCAGTTTTATTATTCCATGTCCATGGAAATGAAATAGCACATTCTAATGATGTCAGTGCTGCCGTGGGATCTGTCAGTGGGGACATCACATCTTTAGGTTACTGGACGCTGCCCGAGATGGCACTAAGCGGGGCAGTGTGAGTTGCAGTGGAGGGGGCTCCATAGTATGAGCTGTTCTGGGGTCCCTGATGTTCACGTAGAAATGGTGGGATCAGAGAGGCTTTGATGTGCAGAATTTTCGTGTCTTGTATCTCACAATCAATCTGCATCATTACCTCATAGTCACTCCCAGTTAGGATGCTTTCAGTCACATTCATGGCAGGCAACAACAGGGACATTTTGGGCCTTCTTGTTTTATTGTGAGCTGTAGCTGGTAACAGCAGATGGTCCTTAATTGCCACAAGCAATTTATATAGCTGTAAACTTCATCCTTACTGTTCTGTTTTCACTTTCCCTTCCACTATATGATAAAAGAAATGTGCTTCCAGCAAAATTAATCCTCTCATTTGCCTTTGGCCGTGTTTGTGATCCAGTACCCAGTAACATACAGCCAAAAAGCACGCAGGATGCAGAGCTGGTCCCAGACTGAAGGGAAGCTAAGACATTGGAGAATTCCTCTGCCAATCTGCCTAGAGATTGCCAAAGGCAAATGAGAGGATTAATTTTGCTGGAAGCACATTTCTTTTATCATATAGTGGAAGGGAAAGTGAAAACGGAACAGTAAGGATGAAGTTTACAGCTATATAAATCACTTGTGGCAATTAAGGACCATCTGTCGTTACCAGCTACAGCTCACAATAAAACAAGAAGGCCCAAAATGTCCCTGTTGCTGCCTGCCATGAATGTGACCGAAAGCATCCTAACTGGGAGTGACTATGAGGTAATGATGCAGATTGATTGTGAGATACAAGACACGAAAATTCTGAACATCAAAGCCTCTCTGATCCCACCATTTCTACGTGAACATCAGGGACCCCAGAACAACTCATACTATGGAGCCCCCACCACTGAAACTCACACTGTCCCACTTAGTGCCATCTCGGGCAGTGTCCAGTAACCTAAAGATGTGATGTCCCCACTGACAGATCCCACAGCAGCACTGACATCATTAGAATGTGCTATTTCATTTCCATGGACATGGAATAATAAAACTGAATCCTGTGTTTGAATGTGAGAGAGATGCTGAATATACTATTAAGAACATTTTTGATTGCTGTGTAGATTTTTTTTTATTTGGTTTCAATTTTAAAGATTGTTTTTATAAACATCTTGTTATTGTGGTGGATTTAGACAGTCTGCTGGGAAATTAATGCACAAACCTTAGACTGTTATTTTTTTACTTCAAGACATGGGTTTATAAACTCTGAATGTATCATGAACAACTGTTGATGTGACTGGATTGTGGATTGCATTTGGTTCTTTTTCAGAAAATGCCTGCTATATTATCTATTTTAAGTACAGACAAATGGATTCACTAGAACCCTTCAGTAGTTTCACAGATTTGAAGGCTTGTTCTAAGGTCTCATAAAACGAGCCTTTGACCATTCTGCTTGTTATTGGTGACTGAAAGGGACAGTGGGATCATGTAGTGTGAATAGTTTACAGATTGTATTTCCTTTGTTTATCTAGAAAACTGATTTGTTGTAAATGTTATACAACAGATCTTATGTACTGTGTAGTTTGTTATTGTCAGATGGTAATGGCTTGGCAGATAGCACACACACCTTTGATGACAGAAGGTTTAAAAATATTAGGTTCTGTCTCCATTCCAGGCAGTTGAAATGAAATGTCACTAGTGCCATTATAGTTTGCGGTGGTGGGAGTAATAAAGCTGTTTGTGGAAGCAAGGTATTCCGGTACAGTCCGTCATCTTCACAGTGCTTGTTTAGTTTAATAATTTATGGCAAAGCATACATGGCACACAAGGTCAGCCGGTATGCACACGAAACATAGTATCCAGCAATGCCAGTCTACATTACAGGACATGTAGCTAAATATATAGCGGTATGTGTGTGTGTGTGTGTGTGTATATATACACCCATAACTAAATAGAGATATACCACTCCCTCTCTGTAGTACATATGTGTACATACATAGAAATACATATATAAATATCCACGTATAGATATATACATATGCAGACACCTATACATCCACATGTCATTAGCTATATATATATATATATATATATATATATATATATATATATATATATATATATATATATATATATATGTATATATATATACAGCAATATCTATATATATATATATATATATATATATATATATATATATATATATATACGTGTGTGTGTGTGTGTGTGTATGCATACATATACATATATATCTATATATATGTATATATATCTATTATCTATATATATATATATATATATATATATATATATATATATATATATATATATATATATATATTTATATGTGTGTGTGTGTGTGTGTGTGTATATACACAGATATATATCTATGATATGATACAGCACATAAGAATGACATATTGTCACAGGCCGTGCCAATGGGGGTGAGGGGCCCAATCAACATATGTGTAACACAAAGCATTACCCCCCCCAGCCAGACAGGGAAACATACAAACAAACACACAAACAAAGTAAACAATCCACTGCTCCCTAAACCACAGGCAGGACACAATTAGTTGAGGAACACTGTTGACCTGCCAAGTCTAATCTTGCAACAGAGACAGGAGCGTCCCTTTTGGGACACCCCAAAAGTTTTTGATGATCGGAGTCCCATCCGTGCAATGATTTATCATAGCAGGGCATGTATGTACTCAAACTACAAGGTTGGAAAGCCTGATGACCCATGGGTTGAGACAACATATGAGATGAGTCCCGAGAAGTGGAGAGTGGGCAATGTATAGTGGTGTGGTTAGACCCGACCTTCACCCAGAGTAAGGAGGGGTGCGGGGGGAACTATGGATATGAAATTATGGGCCGAGGCATGCAGGTGTTGGCTGGAGCAGTTTTATTGAGACCATCCCAGGGATGTAAGCAATAGTGTGAATTGGCAAAGTTCCCGCCTAATGAGCAGCCATTCCCGGTACGAGTCCCACTGCAGCACAGTCTATTTTACATGGTAAAGTATGGTATAACTAGATGTGTTGTTGCAAAACCCACTACATAACACCAACGAACACATGGTCACAACACCCACTGTAGGCATGTAAGCCAATCTAATTGGCATCACAAGTTATTATTGTAGTCCTCACACCCACCCAGGGGTATGCGTGTCCAACTCAACATCCAAATGCAGTGTATATGCACAGCTGTTGCTGTAGAAGAAATGTCCAGCTGTGGACCTTCCTTTCAGCCTTCCTGCACATCCCTGGATAATTCCCCTACTATCTCTCCCTCTTTGCACCCCATGGACACCACTTACCTATAAACCCCTTTTCCATTTCTGTTAATGTTTAATGTTACAAGTAGGTGACACCCTCTTACCCAACTATATTTGCAGAATCTGGAACTCCCGACCCATATGTATTACCTCAGCTTTCCCACAGGACACATGTAAATAACACATGAAGGAACACCACAAGCACACTTGGATCAGTACATGCTCACCACCTGGTGAAATCACCCCCCCCCCCCGACTTACACTCTATACTCCTACATCAACTAGTGAAACCGGCACCTCTTGTCCTGCCTTGCATACAAATCCCAACATCCATCAAACCTTCCCTATTGCTCCCCATCCAATTATTCCAACAGCCTACTATACAGTTACAATGTCACCCCCTCTACCTACCTACCTCCTCCTTCACTATTCTCTTCTACTCTACCCCACAGGTATGGAATAACTAAACCTACCCTGAACACCTGCGTGTAACCTATCCAGAACTGTTAAACTGGGATATAACTTCACCTTAAACTGACTTTTGTCAACTGTCATACCTGACATATAAACCTGACCTAAGCATGTATAATACCGACATGTTAACGTAAACTAAGCACAAAGAATGTGGTACACAGCTATGTTAAGTCTGTTACACTCTATGAATGTGAACACCTCAGTATTACTTGAAATGAGTAGCTGGGGTGTACTGTGGAGCTTGACTCCCCGGTCTACTGTTGAAAATGGACAAGCATCCAGTTGGATTGTCCTGGTCAACAAATGTAACCTAAATACATGAAGTAGCATGGGGGTATGCAGGAGCATGCAGGTTTAAGCATGTTTGGGTGGCGGTAAGCAATGCCCAGACTGGTTAAGCAATGGAGAAGCTAACTCCATGTATGACGCTGCAACCGGAGGTCAGCAATGCTGAGCCTCACCCAAACCAGCACATACCCACCTACAATTGCTCTACAATGCCTTAGTCACTCTGTAGCCAACAGCTGCCATAGTGCCCATTAACAAAATAATCTTCACTCCCATGCTGCAACCCCCTGACCCTGCACACTGTAGTCATAGTGAGTCACCACTAAGCCATGGTAGATACATATTCAGTTGCTGTTATCACAAGCATATCATCCAGTGCAGTAATTCTCCAGTACAGGAAATGTATGTAAGTATGCAGATTAATACCAGCAAACATGTGTACATTGCTCAATCACAGTATTTCGAGCAGTCTATGTGTACCAAAGAACAGTGCCTGTCCAATTATACTGTGAGGACAGTAGTCTTGCATAATACTGAAGTGGATAATGAAAAACGGTGCATGCCGTGGGGGTGGGTGGGCATGCTTCATGCACAGAATGTCACACCCGGGGTGTCAGTTCCACGGAACCAGTAGATGAGGCTGGCCAGGTGTGTGAGCAAACCGCTGCTTCTCAAACCCCTGGCAGGATGCTACCAGTGGGAAAAACAGTGTAGACCAGCTAAGTCTACTCTTTACACAACAACAGATTCGTCCCTGGTGGGACAAACCAAACATTGTGAGTCACATCGATGTCTCCACCAGTATCGGAGGATGATCAAAGGAATGCTCTTACATACATGGACTAAATGGATGAAGAGACTGCAGAAGCTTGGGTCGAGACAGTATACTGGAGAAGTACCGAAATGTGCAAAGAGGGAAATGTTTGGAGGTGTGATATGGCTGGGCTAGCAACTGGAGAATGGATGGATGCTGTGTAAGTGAAGCCCCCCAAAACAGCAAGTGTCTATCCCAGCAGGGGGCTGCCTCCCAAACATCTCTGATGCTCAGGTGAAGGCTGCCCTCTCCAAAGCAAAAAACACTGCTTCCATGGGACCAGATGGCGTCCCAGGTTGCGTCCTACATGAACTCCAAGAAGAACTAATCCCTCAAATAAAACAGCTGTACAATCTCAACCTCACTACAGGATATGTGCCCACAGAATGGCATACAGCAACAGTGATCCCACTCCACAAAGGTGGAGCCTCCACGGACCCTGGAAACTATCGCCCCATAAGCCTGACTAGCTTAGTCTGCAAGGCTATGGAGAGGATCATCATGGAGCTCATAAACAAAGACATCGGGGACCTACAGACACTAGATCCTGCCCAATTCGGCTTCGTCAAGGGCAGATCCTGCCTTTTGAACCTGGTTGACTTCTTTGAAACAGTCACCAAAGCCATAGATGAAGGGAAGATAGTCCACACAGCCTATCTAGACCTAGCAAAGGCATTTGACACAATACCCCATGCGGGCATCATAGATAAGCTATCCAGCTTAAATATAAACCCCTATGTCACAAGATGGGTCACAAACTGGCTCAAAGATAGAACCCACAGAGTGAGAGTTGCTGGAGCCATGTCAGACTCAAAACCAGCCACAAGTGGTGTTCCACAAGGTTCTGTCCTGGGACTGCTCTTGTTCGGTATATACTTTTCCGAGGTACAGGCCAATGTGGGAGGACTATGGCTCACCAAGTTCGCAGATGACTGCAAACTGGGCACCATAATCGACTCTCCAGCTGACACAAACATCCTTCAAAAAGGTCTCACAGAGATGGATAACTGGTGCCAGAGCCATGGTCTAAAGCTAAATGCCAAAAAGTGTATAGTCATACCCTTTGGCAAAAGCAATGTGCCCACAAACTACCACATAGGCGGTAAACCATTAAGTACAGAGAAAGTAATTAGGGATCTGGGGACCCAAGTTGATAGCAATCTCTCCTTTGAAAACCACATTGCCAAAGTGGTTAGAAAGACCTTCTACATGGCCCACCTTATCATGAAAGGATTCACATCTAGATCAAGAGAGGTAATCGTGCCCCTTTATTCATCCCTCATCAGGCCCATCATAGAATACAATGCCCCTTTTGGAATGTACCTTACCCAACACCTGCAGCAATTAGAAAGACCCCAAAAGTATCTCACCAAGAGCATCAAGAGACTCAAACAGATGCCATATGCTGCTCGGTTAAAAAAACTCCAGCTCTACTCAGATGCATACCGCCTACTTCGAGGTGATCTATGCCTGACATATAAAGCTATGTCCCATTCAGAATTAATGGGCATGCTTCACCTCAGCAAATCTAAATCTCTTAGAGCCACACGCTCGAGGGACTTGAACCTCAGCACAGAAATAAATAGGACTTGCTGGAGGGACAGATTCATAACCAAGAGGCTCCCTTCGCTCTGGAATAGAATTCCAATTCATGTTAGGCAGAGCACCTCATTGAATCTCTTCAAGAAGAATCTTGATGAGTGGATGGGGGATTGTAGGTTTGTTCCGGGGATTACTTCCTTGTCACTATTAGACAGAGGCACAGTAAACTAAACCGTAAAAAGGGCACAGTATACTCAAATCAAGAGGTGGCGTAAGCCAAACAAAATCAGGCTAGGCTTATAATTGCCCAAGGGCAGATATCCTAGTATGAACCTATGAACCTATGAACCTATGGGTATGGCATTATGGTAGAAATATGAAAATGAAGCAGACCAGCAATAGTGTAGTGGGTAAAGCATCCGACCGATGAGCAGGCATTCCCGGTTTGAGTATCACTATAGCGCAGTCTATTTTACATGGCAAAGCACATTATAACCAATAGTTTTGTTGAAAAACTCACTAAATAGCATATATATATATATATATATATATATATATATAAACTGGAGTACCACAAGATATGCACATGTGACGTATCAGTGTCAAATGGAATAAAGCACCAGTAAGCAGGTGTAAGCACAAATAAGCAATAGTAAGCATATGTATGCACTAGTAAGTGGGCTTAAAGCCTTACAACTGCTTTATAGTGCCTTAATCACTCTGCATCCAATGGGTCTTTGCCAGCCCAGCAACAAAATAAATATCCATACAGGTCACGAACCCAGGACCCTATACACTACAGTTCCAGTAGCTATCCACCCAGCCATCACAGAAGTACAGAAGAATGAGGTAGTAGTAAACATGTCCTCACCATAGTATAGCCAAACTGAACCTGTGAAAGGCATCAGTATACAGTCATATGTACCATAACTGACTATAGAACATACATAAGTGAACTGGAGTACTGCGGTAAGTCCAAATGTGAGGTGTTAATGTAATTAAGGGTAAAAATTCCCAGATTCCTCTACAGTGTACGTACACATGTCTCAAGGATACAAGACACATATATAACATGTGATGAAGGGGAAATCAGTTCCAAAAGGCAAATATCATGCATACAAATAATAAGCACCACTAAGCGTAGCACAGCACTGCCTCCCAGACTACTGGCAGGATACTACCAGTGGGAGAAACAGTGTCAACCTGCTAAGTCTAATCTTAAACAAATGCATGTTCGTCCCTGGCGACCCCAAAAATTCTGCTAAAAAGAGTCCTCGGGGTAACAAACCATGCCTCAAAGGTAAGCAAAGATGGTAACGTATGTTCACAAACTACATGTGTGGGAAGCCTAAAGATCCATGGGTTGGAACAAGTCATGCGAAGGGTCCTGAGAGGTGGAGAGTGGGCAATGTGTAGTAGTGTTGTTAGATTTGGCTAGAACCTGTAGGAAGGATGACTGATGTGGAGGAGAAATGGGGGGGGGAATTATGGGTATGACAGTATGGACTGAGGCGTGCCAGGGTTGGATGAACCCGTACTAATGGGACTGGCCCATGGATGTCAGCGAGAAAGGAGGAGAGGATACAGGGAAGGTACTGAGACATACCATTTCCCATGCCAAACCATGTAATGGGTAATATGTATGTTGCATAACCCACGGAATAACATATATATATATATATATATATATATATATATATATATATATATATATATATATATATATATATATATATATATATATATATATATATATATATATATATATATATATATATATATATATATATATATATATATATATATATATATATATATAACATGGAGTACTGCAGGAAATGCATATGTGAGGTGTTGGTATCATAATGCATAAAGCAGTAGTTAGGTTAAGCAGCAATAAGCTGTAGTAAGCATATGTCAGCACTGGTAAGTGAGTTTAAGTGTACAGGCTCAGCACATCTGATGCAAACTATCTGTAGGCATATGTAACCCGAGGTTTGTGTGAGTTTAAGTGTACAGGCTCAGCACATCTGACACAAACTATCTGTAGGCATATGTAACCAGAGGTTTGTGTTTGCGTGATGGTAAGCACTGCGTACACAAAGTAGGCAAATTCGAGGCTAACCTAAAAATATGTAGCTGCCCTGAGTGTGCCGGTTCTCCTGTAAGAGGTATTGCTACCTGCTGTCTGTAACACTGATGCCCACACACAGGAAGGACTGTAGAGACATCCACAGAATGTCCAGGTTATGTCATCACATATAACCCCTACTGTACATAACATGTGAAGCAGTCTGATGTCTCACTGGCTTGTTAGAAGATATGATGATACGACTTATGGTGTACAGAACATATGCACCATGTCATGCACGACATATGTACACAGGTTGACAGGGTTGGGTCTGGCAGCACATACACAGGGCCAATAATGACATGTTGCAATGATAACCTCATACATATACTGTTGTAGCAGGGTTTGTGGCAACATATGCCCTATGAGGGATAAGAAGTCGGTAACTGTCAAGGCATTCACCATCTAGAGACTGCAATCCTCACACTACGGTCTGCAGTCCACAGATAGATGCTCCATTGGTAACACATGAAACCAAAGGCACAACCCACTGCCCTGTCTGCAGATGACCCTGCAGATGGGGATTCCTCATAAACATGACACTGACATGGCAGGTATGGAGACATGTAGGAAAGTCATATCCACACACACACACACACACACACACACACACACACACACACACACACACACACACACACACACACACTGTTAAACCAACAGTACTTCACATGCAGTATAGGAGCACTTACAGTCTGTAGTCAGGTCAGGCAAATCCCCCTACTGTGTGTTGCCCTGTTTCCACAGTGTATGTTGTTAGAGGTAAATGCAGAGTCCATCTCAGATGCTGTTTGCCAACCAGCAGATCTAGTTCCTGTTCACAGTGAATGACAAGGGCCAACACCAACATCATGTTCCTAGATATTGAAGTGTGTTTCCATGCAATTGGCTATAGAAATGTTACCACAGCTGTTCCACATGCAATCAGCTAGGAGAGGGCTGCAATTTGTACAGAGGCCGTCAGCTGATCCTGAGCATCACTTAAAATACACATGCTGCTGCCTAAGCAAAGCAAGTGTAGGTCTCCACATCCACTAGAGAGGGAGTGGGAGAGGCAGACAGAGGCAAAGACATGTCAGGGAGGGGTGGGAGAGTAAAACTGAGGCCTGTTTGTGTCACACACCTACAAGCACAGGGTATCAAACCCCTGACAACTATGTAGTGCTATTAAAGTTTGATGCAGTTATTGGATGTGCCACATGGGTTACCTGTTGTGGAGCCCTCAGAACATATATGTGATGGTGAGTGACATCTGCAACAGGGATACAGTAGCTATACTGTAGGTGATGTACACGTGCCTGTCCACATGAACAGGTGCCAGCATCAACACAGATACACTCTCACAGGGAGACACACACATCAACACACTTGGCAGGGTGAGGAGTACAACTCATCTGTAGCAGGATTGCCACAACACATCACTGTGCAGGTATCACATGCAACACACGGGTCATACAGAGGTTGAATGGGCAAAGGGTATGAGGAGGTGTCTGACATCAGACAGCATGCTTCAGTATGCCCATGGAGGTTGTAGTGAGTGTGGATGTGAACATACGCACCATATAACACACAGACAAACACACAGGGTGCCAGTACTGACATGCATGGGTGCATGTCTGCACTGGTGTCTGGTGGTCGACTGTGGCAGCAGGCTATACAAGGGTAGGCAATGGGTATACCTTGGCATCAGGCCACATTACAATGGTCCACACTGTGTCTCAGGGCTGTAGTGTCCACATTTACCCACACAGGTGGGTAATGTATCCCCCATCCAGTTACCTGGGTGACTACTGTTTGGCCAATGCTGTGCATCGCTTGCCATGTATGTGTACCTTAGTCCATGACATGGACGGTGTCTGGGATGTGCACACCTCCCACATGCATGTACAGTGACATGTGGAACTGCACCTGGGGTGTCTAGCCCATGTCATGAACACAGATTAGCATCATATGTGCCAGTCTTGCCCACCTGTGGCGGGGACTGGTAATGGGCAACAGGTTTACTCTGCACCTACATTGATAGCATGCTCATATAATTCCCTGGTGTCAGTGGCATCTGTCTATACAGGGCATGTTGTCAGACATGGTATGTCCATTGTGGGTCACATGTGATGGCACCACAGGTGGTGTAGGTGTCCATTGGCGAACATGGGGGAGGTGCACTGTCAGCATGTACATGCATATTGAAAAGATGAACAGGGTGACATGGCTTCTGTAGCCCACTGCTATCACTCCATAGTTACTATCAGTGGCCAATATGCAGTGTACTACCCACATATTGGCTGTTGCCTAGGCATGTGTGCGTGTATGAGACATTGGTTGGGAGTGTGCACTATGTAATACTGGGGTTGCCAACTGTGATTGCCTGGTCTTGATGTCACATGTATGGGTATGGCTTTGCACCCTATCATCTCAGCTATTTCACATCTGGAATCCCTGTATGGTGGACATTGTGATATATAGTAGGGCAACCATATAAGAAATATGCAAAACCCGCTCCACATTAGCCACACGCTCCCAACCTCCTCTACATAGGATATGAGTTACAAACACACACATACACACACATGCAGGCACATGCACACCCATCATGTTTAGGAGTAGAATCCCTACCTAACTAGTTTATTACACCCATGCACTATGCAGTTATAGTACGCGCCATGCACATTACTGAAGTACTCCTTCCCCAAAGGTGTATTTCACAAAAATGACATCAGCAGGATTGCCAAAGTAGGCCATTTGAAATGTACTGCTGGTGACTAGCCTAAAGTGCATTGCTCCCTACACAGACAGTGCGACACACACAAAACATCCACATCCGACATTTGTGGGTATAGAACCCCTGACAGAGGGCTATATCATGCTATAGCATGGAGCTTTTATCGGACACACCACTGGGATTACTAGAGAACTCTTTCCCCAATGCTGCATTTCACAATGGATGACATCAGCAGGATTGCCAAAGTAGGCCATGTGAAATGTACTGAGTGTGACTACCCTATAATGCATTGCTCCATATACAGATATTGAAACACACACAAAACATCCAGAACTACCATGGGTGGGGATGGAACCCTACCACAGTTCTAAATCACAATCCAGCAGTATGCATTTTCAGGACCTGCTATGGAAATTACTGGGCTGCAACCTTCCCAGAGGTGTATTTCTAGGTGGGTGACATCAGCAGCTGTGCCTAAGTTGAGTATTATAATCGTAAGGAGTGTGAGTACCCTAAAAAGCATTGCATTCTACACAGTCAAACATGCACACACACACACACACACACACACACACACACACACACACACACACACACACACACACACAATCACCAAGTCTGGGGCTAGAACACCTACTTAACTAGTTTATCACACTACAGCAGTACACAGTAATGGGATGTGCCATAGAGCTTACTGGGCTACAAGTCTCCCAAAGGTGTATTTCACATTGGATTACCTCAGCAGGCTTGTCATAGTAGGGCTATGGGGAGGGAGGTGTGTGCATGGGCCATACCCATTCATGTACAGGTTGACACACATGTGGGCACACACGGGGTCATATGTAGAAGATATGTGGATACCACTGCTAGATGACTACTTCCTTGTATAGTCATGTTGCGCAGCTGGCACATGCACCACATAATCTGTAAGGCTGACAGATACTGTTGGCTAGTATCTGCAGTGAGTGACACATGCACCTTATGTGTTTGGGGCCCTTTGGCTGTGTGCTGGGTGGGACAGGCCTGGATGGCTCCTTGTCACAGTTACCCTCCTCCACACATCTATGCATGTCTACCTTTGGCTTATTATAGTGTGTCGCCCTGATGTATATGTCTGTATTCCTATCCACTGTGTGTGCAAGGCATGAGTGGTGCATACTGACAAGTGTCTGCACTAACATCTGCAACTGACACATATGTCTGCTCCACTGGTGTTTGCAGTCATAAGTGTGTGAGCATGCCCAGTATGACCATCTGTAGCAGATGTGTGGATTGTGTCCAGGTAGTTTGTGCTGCAGTGCTGACCTTTGTGTTGTACACCAACACGTAGCATGCTGTGTTCTGCAGGGAATCCATCGATCATTTGGCTTTGACTGTTACTACATTTCTGCATAGCGAGGGGGGGCACACTTGACTGTTATTACATTGCTATGTAGGATGGGGGGCGCAAGTATCACCTGTACACATTTGCTATGACTCTACTGGTATGTCAGGTACTCCATTTCATTCTGTATTGCTAACTATCATGCTGACTAGAGGCATACCAGTGTACTACAGATCGTGGCTTTGGTTGTCCTACATATTATTGTCTGACTTCCTACCCTTCAGAACTAACATCTCACTGCCTGTCCTGCTGTGGTCTGTCTGTGTAGGCCTGGGGGTGGTGTTACCCATAGCCATCATTCTGAGGCCATGGCACAGGCCCTATTTGGGTCTGTCTACACTTGTCCTGCTGGCTGTGACAGTTGTTGGGTATGTGAACCATCCTGATTGGCATGTGTGGGTCATATGGATACACATATCGCTCAGCACAATACCTGTAGTGGGTTTTGTCACCCTGTGTAGTACTGGCTACTATGGTGACTCCAGTATGTGTTACACATGTCAGGGTGCCACTATGGGTGTCTACTATCTGCTGCCATAACATTCAGCCACCCAATTCCATTGCATTCTCATATCCATACCATAGCTACAGGTAACAACGCATTCTACTCCATTTGGCAATTGGTGGGTTGATTGACTTACCTTGTGGGTGGGCTAGACTTGCGTATGGTGCTGGAGGGCTGCCTATGTCAGATGCACATAGTACACTACCTATACATGGTTGAGCACAGGTGGTGTCATGTTTGGCATCCCTTTTACTGTATGTGAGAGTCAGAGAGAGGTGTCATTCCCTGGGGCCCTACTGTGTCAGTGCATGTGCTGTGCATTGCCTCTTTGCCAAGGCCAGAGCATACTGGGCATGCCTCCTTCTGCCTACTGGGGCAGGCTCAGGTTCTTCCTCCTCCAGGTCACACTGTGCCTGTGCAGGCCTTGGCATTGATAGGGGGCTGTGTGGCCCTGCCCCATGCTGTCCCTGCTGCAGCTGTTTCCGCAGGATCATATTGTGTAGCATAGCACATACCATAACAATTTGGATACATGTAGCTGGTAAATACTGCAAGGCTCCACCGGATGTATCCAGACACCAGAACCGTGACCTGAGCATCCCAAACACATGCTCTATTATATGTCTGGTCTGTGCGTGTGCCTCATTATGGCATTCTTGTTCAGGTGTGTCTGCATTTCTGATGGGTGTCATTAGTCATGGTTTCAGTGTGTACCCAGCGTCCCCCACTAGGTGACCATAGGGGATGTCCCCATTGGCAAATCTCTGGTACCGCTGTGTCAGATGCCATATGTGGGAATCATCATAGCTTCCAGGGCAGGCAGCACACATATTTGTTATAATGCCCTGGGCATCACATATGGCCTGGCAGTTGATGGAGGGGATGCCCCTGTGGTTGATCTAGGCCCTACCCTGCTCACTGGGTGGTGTTTTGATGTGTATCTGTGTGCAGTCTATAGCACCCACTATCCTAGGGTATTCCACTATTTGGTGAAATAGACACATTTTGCTGGTCAGCACCTCATGGGTGTTGTGAAAATATGCATGCTCACTGGCATGTGCTGACATCGCATCCAGGAACTGGTGGAATACTCTGGATGCTGATGCCTGTGAGATCCCCATGATATCCCCAGTTGTGCTTTGGGAGGTACCTGTGGCTAGTATACCTAGGCCTACAGATACCTTGGTATCCACTGGGATGGGTTCTCCTCGGTCAGTTTGATGTGTCAGGTGTGACTGGCACAGCTCAATTATTTGCTGTAGAAGGTCTCTGTCCACCCTATAGCCTTCCACTATCCCACCCTATAGCCTTCCACTATCTCCAGCTCATGTAGCCCCTGGTAGGTTACCCTGGGTCTGTACACTCTTCTCCATTTCCTCACTGTGGGTTGTCCGGCAGCATTCACATCCTAACCCACCCTCAGCCTCATGCATATGTTGTTCTATTTTCCCTGCTGCAGCCCTTCTCATTTTGTAGGGTGTAGAGTGTGGGAAGCACCAGTGGGGAAGGTGTTTGCTTAGTTTATAGCAGTGTTCTGGGCTGGGCTGGGCTGCTGCCTGTGTAATTGGCTGATTCTGATACATTTCACCTGCCAGCTAGGCTAGTTCTCCTTGATTACCTTCCTACTGCTGTTTTCCCTTCCCATTGCCTTCCTGTTTGGGCCAGTGTGTGTGCTGTGCAAACGGAGTGCTCAAATGTGCACATTGCTGCTATTTCCTGGTTTATCTTCATTTTTCTTCCTGGAGATCCTGGTGCATGGTGCGCACACCTGCTTACACTTTGTAGAGAGTGCTAGACAGGTTTTGATACACCCCTTAACTTACAGTATGCCTGACACACACATCCATGATGTCACCTACCTCCTAGTCTTGCACTCAACTATTCATACTCTTACACTTTTTGGACCTGCCTCACATACTGGGGAAAACTGGGATTCATTATCCTCCCCCTCATTTGCATAGGATTGCTTGCTAATGCATAGTTACATGTGTCACACTGAGCCTCCCCCTTAGCAACCACTATTCACTGGCCAGGTTGTCTTTTGCCTGCCATTGACTTGCATGGCAGAATACTGATTTAGTTGGAATGCTTGTTTTAGGTTTATTTTTTTATTTTCCACCGATCCTGTTTGCATACCGCTGCCCAATGCATAAACAGCCGTGATCAGCAGAAATAAAATAAAAGTTGAATTTTATACTTTTTGTATTGTTTGCAATGCCAAATGGCCTTATACTTGGCCATTGGCATGCTTCCTCAATGATATGCACCTTTATTTGCTGCTGTCGTGTCTCTGTTTTGGATTTTGCAGAACCGTACTCGGTTACTAACCGAGTACATTTCTGCAGATTACGCTAGTCCTGCACAGCCTGATTCTAGCTTCCTGGATAGCAGATTTACCTAATTTGCATGTTTTTTACCTGCAAATGGGATAATTTGCATACAGGGCTGAGAACGTGCAGGACTAGTGCAAGAGCTCGTGCACATCAGACGGGCATGTACGTGGATTGCTCGGCTGCCATATTGCCAACATTACCTCTTACACTAATCATGTATGCCATGCAGGGCTTGCTGAATCCAGGGGAATGTTTTATTATACCTTTTAAATTAATAATAATAATACTTTAATAATTTATTATATACAATTTATGAATATTATCATTGTTCTGTTCTTTGTTTTTTTAGAATGATTGTGAAAAATGTTACTTCATTTAATTACATATTGCATTTAATTACACACTGCATAGGCTGATTTTGAATCAAGTGGCTGCTATATAAAATATTTAAACTTGCTTTTAACATGTATTGTTGATCTGAAGAAATTCCCAGTTGGAAAAATGGAAGTGTTCAACCAATAAACGTTTTGAATTTTGCTTGTGTCGGTGGTTCAGTGCAACAGGAGTTGTTATTATAGGCTGTCGATTCTGTTTTTTGGGTTTGTTTTTAGTTGTCATACCTCTGTTTTCTTAAGTTTCTCATCCTGTCTAGTATAAACTAGTTTAGTTCCCACTTCAGCCCTATTTGTGCCTTTACTGAAATAAGCACACTACAAATGTTAAAATGTCAGGCAAATATGAGAAACAAACTCATTAATACAATAGAAATATAACAGCAGTAAAACACTGGCATTCTTAAGCAGAAAAAATAATCATATATCTGGCAAAGGTCATTAAAAGTTAGGTCAGATATTGCAGTTTTAGAAATATCTTGGAGCTGATCAGAGTAAATCTGTCCTTAAGCCACTATGGTAGTAAATAAAAATGGGACAGTAAGCCAAAGAATTAATGTCAGATATTTTAGTTCACATCCTTGGAACCATTAGTAGCCAAAGAGTAGAAAAAATAATTTACCTAAAACCAAACACATGCTAAGCAGAGTCACACCCTGCCAGTAAGTCCATCCAATACGCTAATATTTAGTAGAATGATTTAATGTATATATTATACCTCAATTACATAGTACAAGCTGACCATTTTGGCATGCCATGGGGGCCATCTTATGTTATGAGATCCTGGTCATATCCATCGTATACCCTCCCAGTACCGACATCTCATTAGATCACTGATATCCCAGAATACAACAGGACCATTTTCAGGGATCTTAGACAAAGATTTTTTTTTTTTTGAAAATATAACAAATATATGTTTATATAACTGGAACTCATGATAACAGATACAGCATCAGATTAGAGCTTGAGAGTCATCTTATAAATGAAGTTCATTTTATCTGTCAGTTTCATGCTGCTTTGGAAAAAGATAGAAGGCTGATCTAATACATAACTATATTACCATTTAAGGAATGAGAAATGTCTTTATAAATACTAAAAAATGCATAAACCACAAAATAAACAGGAAAGTATGCATAAAGGGAACCTAGATCACCATCATGTCTTATCTCGGTACACAGCAGAACAGGCTCATGCTACATAGATAAGCATTATAGAAATATCAGCTCAGTGATGGTCATGCAGTTACAGAAAATATATGGGAAAATTTGCAAAAGTGTTCAGCGAGAGAAGGAAAGATAAACCTTCAGTTATCTGGGGAAGACAGCAAACATTTCAAAGTTGGGTGATAGGCAATATTAAGGAAAGTAAGATAACTTTACACTAATTTGTCAAAATAATGAGGACATTTCCATAAGTTAATAATAATGCCCCAAGATCTCATATAACACAAGCTATCTGTTTACACTCCTGATAAAGGGAAATATGCAGAGTAGCAGACAAACAAATTACAAGCATGGATGAATATTAAAACATTGGAAAAAAGTACCAATCTCTATGGGTGATTGAAAGTTTAAAGCATATTTAATATTTGTAATCTATTTAATCATGTTCAGTAAAGTCAGCTTTGTTCAGTGGACAGTCTCCATAATATCCTTCCTGTGAATGGTAGGTACTGAGGCAATGATTGGGTATCATTCACACCCAATATGAATTTATCCCATTCTTAAAGGTATAGAACACTGTGTCCATCCTCACATTCCCTTAATAAAAGCAACAAACAAACAACAAATAATATATTAAACAATCAGGTAGCTAATACTAACATGCATGAGCACAATCTAATTCAACTTATAATTATGCTAGTATTTTCCTTTTCAGATATATACATTATAAAGTCCTTAACATTTGAAATAATTATTACAATTATTTATTTTTAGATTTAGATTCTAATGGAACTCCAGAGCAACTATAACCATTGTTCATATATGTGAATCAATCATTCTTCCAAACCTTAATATTTATACTGGGCTACATTCAGTCAAATTTATTTCAGTTCTGGATTGACTGTGAGACATTTCCTGTTACCCTAATACTGGTAAAGACACAGGCGTGAGTTTTTTCATGTAAGACTACTTACTTACATGGTTCTAGTTCATTTTTGTACCTTACCGATTCCTGTACTTGCATCATAATCTATGTCTTATGGATATGTCTTCTGTTTCTTGTTTAAAATAGGGGACCTCCTGCTTTAATGATGTAATATATTCAGCTGCTTGACCAATTATTAAATTATCAGGTTGCTGAGCCATCCATGGTTGCTGTATTCTCTCTCACCATCTTGTCTCTGAGTATTCTGGAGTATTTGTCATGGTAATACTTCCATCTCACTTGGTTGCTTTTTGGCATCACTCTTGTCTTGCCATGATTTTCTGGCATTTGCAAGTTAATAATTGATTGGAGTTTGCTTTTCTACCATCTTTTGATAAACTGAGCTAGTATGAAACTGGTATTTTGCAGTGGAGTATTCCTATATTAAACTGGTATTCTGCAGTTGAGTACTCCTATATTAAACCGGTGTTGTGTAGTGGAGTATTCCTATATTAAACTGGTATTGTGCAGTGGAGTATTCCTATATCAAACTGGTATTGTGCAGTGGAGTATTCCTATATCAAACTGGTATTGTGCAGTGGAGGATTCCTATATCAAACTGGTATTGTGCAGTGGAGGATTCCTATATCAAACTGGTATTGTGCAGTGGAGTATTCCTATATCAAACTGGTATTGTGCAGTGGAGTATTCCTATATCAAACTGGTATTGTGCAGTGGAGTATTCCTATATCAAACTGGTATTGTGCAGTGGAGGATTCCTATATCAAACTGGTATTGTGCAGTGGAGGATTCCTATATCAAACTGGTATTGTGCAGTGGAGGATTCCTATATCAAACTGGTATTGTGCAGTGGAGGATTCCTATATCAAACTGGTATTGTGCAGTGGAGTATTCCTATATCAAACTGGTATTGTGCAGTGGAGGATTCCTATATCAAACTGGTATTGTGCAGTGGAGGATTCCTATATCAAACTGGTATTGTGCAGTGGAGTATTCCTATATCAAACTGGTATTGTGCAGTGGAGGATTCCTATATCAAACTGGTATTGTGCAGTGGAGTATTCCTATATCAAACTGGTATTGTGCAGTGGAGTATTCCTATATCAAACTGGTATTGTGCAGTGGAGTATTCCTATATCAAACTGGTATTGTGCAGTGGAGTATTCCTATATCAAACTGGTATTGTGCAGTGGAGGATTCCTATATCAAACTGGTATTGTGCAGTGGAGGATTCCTATATCAAACTGGTATTGTGCAGTGGAGGATTCCTATATCAAACTGGTATTGTGCAGTGGAGTATTCCTATATCAAACTGGTATTGTGCAGTGGAGGATTCCTATATCAAACTGGTATTGTGCAGTGGAGGATTCCTATATCAAACTGGTATTGTGCAGTGGAGGATTCCTATATCAAACTGGTATTGTGCAGTGGAGTATTCCTATATCAAACTGGTATTGTGCAGTGGAGTATTCCTATATCAAACTGGTATTGTGCAGTGGAGTATTCCTATATCAAACTGGTATTGTGCAGTGGAGGATTCCTATATTAAACTGGTATTGTGCAGTGGTGTATTCCTATGTTAAACTGGTATTGTGCAGTGGAGGATTCCTATATCAAACTGGTATTGTGCAGTGGAGTATTCCTATATCAAACTGGTATTGTGCAGTGGAGGATTCCTATATTCTAAAATGGTGCCACAGAGTTCCTGATAACTGCTTCTAGTACTATTTTCATCAGTCATTCACAAAGTAGTTCTTTCCAGTCTGAAACCAGATCTCTTAGACTTGCTGTGATATGCTTGAAACTCCAGCAATGTACAAATCTTTTAAATTGCATACTTTTAAATTATGTACTGTTATCTGATTTAAGGAAGTCAGATACACCATGTCTTGAAAAACTTGACTTTAATACATTTATCATATTATTGTTTGTGGTGTCTGCTAATTTAATTGCTTCAAGATACCTGGAAAAATAATTGTGCAAATCACAAGCATAGCTTCATTAATCTGAAAAAAATCTATATCCACTTGATTTCATAAGTGTAGATGTTTTTTCACAATCAGGAACACCATGGAGTGTATCAGTTAGCATTTCTTCCGCTAAGTTGTTTTGTGTTATGAAGTGTACTCATTACAAGTTTTCAGTTATTTTTTCCATGCTGACATTCATGGCCGATATATGTCTCTTCCTCTTTCCTTGTACCACAACATCCCTTGATGTAGTTAATACATTATCTCAAACATCTTTTCTTTTTAGTATATTGAGTACGATAATCTTTTCAGCTCTGAACATGAAGCAAGGACATTCTTATTTTCTCCATGTATGAAAAGCAAGACTAAATTTTTTGTTCTAAAGATTTTTGCTTTGATCAGTCACTCCATGTCACACTTTCAGTGATTGTGTATCTTAAGTCAGCATGTCAGTATACTTAAGAAATTGTTTAAATTTTCCCTCTCTTTGTTATCCATATATCCTCTAGTTTTGCTTCATTCTGGTTTAATAAATATGGCCTACTCATCTTATGAGCTGCATGTAATTCTATGTCTGGTCTGAATTTCTTTTTCAGTTCATACTTTTATAATTTAAGTAACATCCTCTGTAATTGATGAGCTGCCTTGGTCAAAGACTTTCCATACATATTTTGCAATTGATTTACTCTCTGTTGCCATTTGTATTTGTTACTTTGAATATGGTCACAAAATATTTGAAATTGATAAACTATTTCTAACAATTATGTTTTTTCTAGTTGAACATATTTCCTTTGTGCAAACAATATGCTTGATCCAAAAGCAAATGAATTATTTTCTTCTTAATAGCTGAGATGGACAGAAGTCAGATTTAAAGAAAATCAGATCAAGTTTACATGTCTTGCATTCTATCTTGCACCATATTGAAACACACCTGGATAATTTACATCAAATTATTCAACTGCTGATGCTCCTTTGACTGGCTACTTAAACATTTCAAAACTATTTTGCTATTTGTAGCTTCATTCCTAGGATGAATCTTCATTCAACAGCTTTCTAAGCATCAGTCTTATCTCAGATATATTATGTAAAAACTTTGCAAGATAGTGCACCTTTCACAAAAGTCTCATTAATGCCAGTTTGCCTTCTTTATTTGGTACTTAAATTGTTCTGGCTTTCTTTAAGTCTGGCTTGTGTCCATCTCCGATTTGAATGTGAAAGATATATTTCAAATCTGTTTAAGTGGCTGATCCTTTACTTATTAACACTGCACGTGTTTATCATGACTGCATTTTATATCTGTAAAACTATAATCTTTGTGTCTTTTTAGTTACTATATCATCCTTGTGCTGGGGGTTTTATTTTACCTGCCCCTGTCTAATAAATCTTTAGGGCTGCTAAGAGTCTGTGAATATACATTATAGCACTTTAACACAAATGTACAGCCTTGCCCTTTTAAGATATATTGTATCCTATAATGCACTCAGCTCATAGCAAGTGGCCAGTGTATTTGTGATGAGTGAACTGGTCGCAATGTATAATTCTCAAACTTATAGATTTTTGCAGAATGTGCAGATTGTTGTTTCATATTTTTGGCCTGTTTCCCATAAAATTGCGATTTTCTGGAAAATCACTGGCAAATCATTGAGGACTAAAGTAAAAAAATAAAGATATTTGAGTTTCAGACTTCATACCCTTCAAAAAATTGTGCTAATGCAAAACCTGTTAGTCTATCAACTTTTCTAAGTTTGTAAGAGCAATATTACAAAAAACTATTCCTATTTTTGGACCTTTCCCACATTATTTGGGGCTTTGTCCACATTTCTTGCTCTAAGAGGTTGGGAGGTACAGTTAACACTGTTCTTACGGTGCTGCCATTTTCTACATCCTAAAAGTTACTTTTATTTTAACTGCTGGTATACCCTGATGTTACTGACTTTACCATTTAATTGCTGGTATACCCTGATGTTACTGACTTTACCATTTAATTGCTGGTATACCTGATGTTACTGACTTTACCATTTAATTGCTGGTATACCCTGATGTTACTGACTTTACCATTTAATTGCTGGTATACCCTGATGTTACTGACTTTACCATTTAATTACTGGTATACCCTGATGTTACTGTCTTTACCATTTAACTGCTGGTATACACTGATGTTACTGACTTTACCTTTTAACTGCTGCTATACCCTGATGTTACTGACTTTACCATTTAACTGCTGGTATACCCTGATGTTACTGACTTTACCATTTAATTACTGGTATACAATGATGTTATTGACTTTACCATTTAACTGCTGGCATACCCTGATGTTACTGACTTTACCATTTAATTGCTGGTATACCCTGATGTTACTGAATTTACCATTTAATTGCTGGTATACCCTGATGTTACTGACTTTACCATTTAATTGCTGGTATACCCTGATGTTACTGACTTTACCATTTAACTGCTGGTATACCCTGATGTTACTGACTTTACCATTTAATTGCTGGTATACCCTGATGTTACTGACTTTACCATTTAACTGCTGGTATACCCTGATGTTACTGACTTTACCATTTAACTGCTGGTATACCCTGATGTTACTGACTTTACCATTTAACTGCTGGTATACCCTGATGTTACTGACTTTACCATTTAACTGCTGGTATACCCTGATGTTACTGACTTTACCATTTAATTGCTGCTGGTATACCCTGATGTTACTGACTTTACCATTTAACTGCTGGTATACCCTGATGTTACTGACTTTACCATTTAACTGCTGGTATACCCTGATGTTACTGACTTTACCATTTAATTGCTGGTATACCCTGATGTTACTGACTTTACCATTTAACTGCTGGTATACCCTGATGTTACTGACTTTACCATTTAACTGCTGGTATACCCTGATGTTACTGACTTTACCATTTAATTGCTGGTATACCCTGATGTTACTGACTTTACCATTTAACTGCTGGTATACCCTGATGTTACTGACTTTACCATTTAACTGCTGGTATACCCTGATGTTACTGACTTTACCATTTAACTGCTGGTATACCCTGATGTTACTGACTTTACCATTTAATTGCTGGTATACCCTGATGTTACTGACTTTACCATTTAACTGCTGGTATACCCTGATGTTACTGACTTTACCATTTAACTGCTGGTATACCCTGATGTTACTGACTTTACCATTTAACTGCTGGTATACCTTGATGTTACTGACTTTACCATTTAACTGCTGGTATACCCTGATGTTACTGACTTTACCATTTAATTGCTGGTATACCCTGATGTTACTGACTTTACCATTTAATTGCTGGTATACCCTGATGTTACTGACTTTACCATTTAACTGCTGGTATACCCTGATGTTACTGACTTTACCATTTAACTGCTGGTATACCCTTGATGTTACTGACTTTACCATTTAATTGCTGGTATACCCTGATGTTACTGACTTTACCATTTAACTGCTGGTATACCCTGATGTTACTGACTTTACCATTTAACTGCTGGTATACCCTGATGTTACTGACTTTACCATTTAATTGCTGGTATACCCTGATGTTACTGACTTTACCATTTAACTGCTGGTATACCCTGATGTTACTGACTTTACCATTTAATTGCTGGTATACCCTGATGTTACTGACTTTACCATTTAATTGCTGGTATACCCTGATGTTACTGACTTTACCATTTAATTGCTGGTATACCCTGATGTTACTGACTTTACCATTTAATTGCTGGTATACCCTGATGTTACTGACTTTACCATTTAATTGCTGGTATACCCTGATGTTACTGACTTTACCATTTAATTGCTGGTATACCCTGATGTTACTGACTTTACCATTTAATTGCTGGTATACCCTGATGTTACTGACTTTACCATTTAATTGCTGGTATACCCTGATGTTACTGACTTTACCATTTAATTGCTGGTATACCCTGATGTTACTGACTTTACCATTTAATTGCTGGTATACCCTGATGTTACTGACTTTACCATTTAATTGCTGGTATACCCTGATGTTACTGACTTTACCATTTAATTGCTGGTATACCCTGATGTTACTGACTTTACCATTTAATTGCTGGTATACCCTGATGTTACTGACTTTACCATTTAATTGCTGGTATACTCTGATGTTACTGATTTTACCATTTAACTGCTGGTATACTCTGATGTTACTGATTTTACCATTTAACTGCTGGTATAACTTGATGTTACTGACTTTACCATTTAATTGCTGGTATACCCTGATGTTACTGACTTTACCATTTAACTGCTGGTATACCCTGATGTTACTGACTTTACCATTTAACTGCTGGTATACCCTGATGTTACTGACTTTACCATTTAATTGCTGGTATACCCTGATGTTACTGACTTTACCATTTAATTGCTGGTATACCCTGATGTTACTGACTTTACCATTTAATTGCTGGTATACCCTGATGTTACTGACTTTACCATTTAATTGCTGGTATACCCTGATGTTACTGACTTTACCATTTAATTGCTGGTATACCCTGATGTTACTGACTTTACCATTTAATTGCTGGTATACCCTGATGTTACTGACTTTACCATTTAATTGCTGGTATACCCTGATGTTACTGACTTTACCATTTAATTGCTGGTATACCCTGATGTTACTGACTTTACCATTTAATTGCTGGTATACCCTGATGTTACTGACTTTACCATTTAATTGCTGGTATACCCTGATGTTACTGACTTTACCATTTAATTGCTGGTATACCCTGATGTTACTGACTTTACCATTTAATTGCTGGTATACCCTGATGTTACTGACTTTACCATTTAATTGCTGGTATACCCTGATGTTACTGACTTTACCATTTAATTGCTGGTATACCCTGATGTTACTGACTTTACCATTTAATTGCTGGTATACCCTGATGTTACTGACTTTACCATTTAATTGCTGGTATACCCTGATGTTACTGACTTTACCATTTAATTGCTGGTATACCCTGATGTTACTGACTTTACCATTTAATTGCTGGTATACCCTGATGTTACTGACTTTACCATTTAACTGCTGGTATACCCTGATGTTACTGACTTTACCATTTAATTGCTGGTATACCCTGATGTTACTGACTTTACCATTTAATTGCTGGTATACCCTGATGTTACTGACTTTACCATTTAATTGCTGGTATACCCTGATGTTACTGACTTTACCATTTAATTGCTGGTATACCCTGATGTTACTGACTTTACCATTTAATTGCTGGTATACCCTGATGTTACTGACTTTACCATTTAATTGCTGGTATACCCTGATGTTACTGACTTTACCATTTAATTGCTGGTATACCCTGATGTTACTGACTTTACCATTTAATTGCTGGTATACCCTGATGTTACTGACTTTACCATTTAATTGCTGGTATACCCTGATGTTACTGACTTTACCATTTAATTGCTGGTATACCCTGATGTTACTGACTTTACCATTTAATTGCTGGTATACCCTGATGTTACTGACTTTACCATTTAATTGCTGGTATACCCTGATGTTACTGACTTTACCATTTAATTGCTGGTATACCCTGATGTTACTGACTTTACCATTTAATTGCTGGTATACCCTGATGTTACTGACTTTACCATTTAATTGCTGGTATACCCTGATGTTACTGACTTTACCATTTAATTGCTGGTATACCCTGATGTTACTGACTTTACCATTTAATTGCTGGTATACCCTGATGTTACTGACTTTACCATTTAATTGCTGGTATACCCTGATGTTACTGACTTTACCATTTAATTGCTGGTATACCCTGATGTTACTGACTTTACCATTTAATTGCTGGTATACCCTGATGTTACTGACTTTACCATTTAATTGCTGGTATACCCTGATGTTACTGACTTTACCATTTAATTGCTGGTATACCCTGATGTTACTGACTTTACCATTTAATTGCTGGTATACCCTGATGTTACTGACTTTACCATTTAATTGCTGGTATACCCTGATGTTACTGACTTTACCATTTAATTGCTGGTATACCCTGATGTTACTGACTTTACCATTTAATTGCTGGTATACCCTGATGTTACTGACTTTACCATTTAATTGCTGGTATACCCTGATGTTACTGACTTTACCATTTAATTGCTGGTATACCCTGATGTTACTGACTTTACCATTTAATTGCTGGTATACCCTGATGTTACTGACTTTACCAATTAATTGTTGGTATACCTTGATGTTACTGACGTTACCATTTAATTGCTGGTATACCCTGATGTTACTGACTTTACCATTTAACTGCTGGTATACCCTGATGTTACTGACTTTACCATTTAATTGCTGGTATACCCTGATGTTACTGACTTTACCATTTAATTGCTGGTATACCCTGATGTTACTGACTTTACCATTTAATTGCTGGTATACCCTGATGTTACTGACTTTACCATTTAATTGCTGGTATACCCTGATGTTACTGACTTTACCATTTAATTGCTGGTATACCCTGATGTTACTGACTTTACCATTTAACTGCTGGTATACCCTGATGTTACTGACTTTACCATTTAATTGCTGGTATACCCTGATGTTACTGACTTTACCATTTAATTGCTGGTATACCCTGATGTTACTGACTTTACCATTTAATTGCTGGTATACCCTGATGTTACTGACTTTACCATTTAATTGCTGGTATACCCTGATGTTACTGACTTTACCATTTAATTGCTGGTATACCCTGATGTTACTGACTTTACCATTTAATTGCTGGTATACCCTGATGTTACTGACTTTACCATTTAATTGCTGGTATACCCTGATGTTACTGACTTTACCATTTAATTGCTGGTATACCCTGATGTTACTGACTTTACCATTTAATTGCTGGTATACCCTGATGTTACTGACTTTACCATTTAATTGCTGGTATACCCTGATGTTACTGACTTTACCATTTAATTGCTGGTATACCCTGATGTTACTGACTTTACCATTTAATTGCTGGTATACCCTGATGTTACTGACTTTACCATTTAATTGCTGGTATACCCTGATGTTACTGACTTTACCATTTAATTGCTGGTATACCCTGATGTTACTGACTTTACCATTTAACTGCTGGTATACCTTGATGTTACTGACTTTACCATTTAATTGCTGGTATACCCTGATGTTACTGACTTTACCATTTAATTGCTGGTATACCCTGATGTTACTGACTTTACCATTTAATTGCTGGTATACCCTGATGTTACTGACTTTACCATTTAACTGCTGGTATACCCTGATGTTACTGACTTTACCATTTAATTGCTGGTATACCCTGATGTTACTGACTTTACCATTTAATTGCTGGTATACCCTGATGTTACTGACTTTACCATTTAATTGCTGGTATACCCTGATGTTACTGACTTTACCATTTAATTGCTGGTATACCCTGATGTTACTGACTTTACCATTTAACTGCTGGTATACCCTGATGTTACTGACTTTACCATTTAATTGCTGGTATACCCTGATGTTACTGACTTTACCATTTAATTGCTGGTATACCCTGATGTTACTGACTTTACCATTTAATTGCTGGTATACCCTGATGTTACTGACTTTACCATTTAATTGCTGGTATACCCTGATGTTACTGACTTTACCATTTAATTGCTGGTATACCCTGATTTTACTGACATTACCATTTAATTGCTGGTATACTCTGATATTACTGACTTTACCATTTAATTGCTCGTATACCCTGATGTTACTGACTTTACCATTTAATTGCTGGTATACCCTGATGTTACTGACTTTACCATTTAAATGCTGGTATACCTTGATGTTACTGACTTTACCATTTAATTGCTGGTATACCCTGATGTTACTGACTTTACCATTTTGTTGCTGGTATACCCTGATGTTACTGACTTTACCATTTGATTTCTGGTATACCCTGATGTTACTAACTTTACCATTTAATTGCTGGTATACCCTGATGTTACTGACTTTACCATTTTATTGCTGGTATACCCTGATGTTACTGACTTTACCATTTAACTGCTGGTATACCTTGATGTTACTGACTTTACCATTTGATATTAAAGGGTAACCAGTGTGTGCATCATGCAGATCCTAAACAATAATTATGAATTACCTTCCTAACAGCTTCTAGCATTTAAGTTGCTTGTAAAACTGCTGCTTCAAATTGCCCTCTGTTGATGAGATAAAAAGTGGAAATCTTGAGAGTTTATTGCTTTCTAAAGACATATTAAGCATACATATTGTAGCATTTTTTCATGTTATCTTTTTTTGAGAGAGTTCCCATTTTACATCCGAAATTGAAAAGTACTTAGTATTTAGTTTGGCTGAGACTACTTCCTTTAGATTAAGTATTCAAAAATGTTCTTCCTGAATCATTTTATTTTCAGTTCCTGTAAGTCAATACAAATAAGAACCGTATCCTGAGTCACTAAAGAAAATATACTGTTTGCCTACTCTTTTTGAGATGTCTTCTTCTTCATAACACCTGACCTTCCCTGTCATCTTAATTCCTGCTCATGTCTACTCCTGACAGCCACTAGTACTTTACATAGAGTATGTATTACTTGTATAACACCAGACCTTCCCACTCACCTTAATTCCTGCTCATGTCTCCTCTTGACAGCCACTGGTACCTTACATAGAGTATGTTTTACTTGTATAACACCAGACATTCCCGGTCATCTTAATTACTGCTTTACATAGAGTATATTTTACTTGCATAACATCTGAAATTATATAGGCTACCCATGGTTACAATCAAATCAATGTAGTCAAGATATATATATTTTCTGTAACTTTATAAAGTTATTCAGTAAGGTCCAGTGACTGCTTTTTTATGCATTGACAATGTGCTTGTTTATCCTAATTGCAGTGTGCATTGTGAATTTTTTTGCAAGCCAGATAGCTCAGAATATTAAAAAAATCACCTTCTTGATTATACTCTCCCCGGGATTCATGAAGCTTGTGCCAGGCGCAGGCGGAATAATGTCAAATATGGCCGTCGAGCGATTCAGGTACGATCCAGTTCCACGTGCACTACCGGCGTACGCCAGAACTGCGCAGCCCACGGCATAGGTATTCTAATCACCCCATGTGCAGTGTTGCACCATGCAAATGAAGGCAGATAGCGATTCATGAAGTGGTGCAGGCATAGCGTAAGCCCACGGAAATGTAAACCAAAAAACACGGTTTACATTTTCCAAAACAGAACATCGGAACTATGGAAGCGGACCAGACTCATGTATTACAAAGTTAACATATGCCAATGGCTAAATACACCGCCAATGGCATAAGAAAATATGCACAACACCTAAAAAACAACATTTAATGTCATGTCCACAGTAACGCACAGTACAACCATAGGGCATGTGCGCGCAAATAGGAACATAAAGAAATTATATAAAAATGTCATAAAATCCCAATGTAATACAAATCAGGTTTTCACCATAATACGCAATGGTAGGCATGTAACACTACAACCAAGGTGCAAGGGTTGCTAAGGGCCTGCGACAGTGTTCGGTGCGGTATCTATGAATTAGTAGTCAATGCCATGCAAATGAGGCAGGTAATACTGAATCGCAAATGTCCTGCTGGATGAAGGTTGTACCATACGCCGTAGCGCTATAACACCGAGGAGTGTCGCAGAGGAGATACATGACATCAGCAGAGGAGTGTGCCACCGTAGCAGTAAGCACATTGGAGCAATGCAAATCTGGCCAGGCCGTTGCTAAGCAAAGCTGAAGGACAGAGGTGGGGAGGAAGGTATAGAATTGTTGAGCTGAGAGCACACATGGTGGCCGAAAGCACATGTGTAAGGGGATGAAAACGTGCCCGAAACGCGGTAAGTGGATGCAAGCTCCACAAACAATAGCACAAACAGGAAGGTCAGGGGAAGAAAAGAAGGAAATGCCGAAGTAGGGTAATTAGAGTACTAATGAGCAATTAACACCAATCACCTCACAGTGGCCAAATGACGGCAGCTGACAAGTCTGCTCACAGAAACCTGCAAAACAGGATAGGGGAGGCATTGGAATGCAAGGAAAGGAGGGGAAGCATTGGATTGCAAAGAAAGGAGATCTGTCATAGCAGAGCAAAGCAAACTTTCAGTAGACTGGCAATAGCACACATTACACAAGATAAGCCTGGTCTAGGAAAGTACAAATGAAAGCAGGCTGCTGGATGCATGCCAGAAAATGGTAGGTGGAACGTGCAGAAATGTAAAGGGAAGGTCAAGAGGTAATCCATGGCAGCCAAATGTAATTCAACACCAAAGGCATGACAATAGTAGTTCCGGTAGGAAAACACATAAGATACCCTGTAGCTACGATCATACATACACACCCTATGACATCATCGGTGTTCACAGCACAATAGTATAAAGTGTGAAAGCACCCTACACACACTTGTGTAT
Source organism: Protopterus annectens (assembly GCF_019279795.1). Taxonomy (NCBI): domain Eukaryota; kingdom Metazoa; phylum Chordata; order Ceratodontiformes; family Protopteridae; genus Protopterus; species Protopterus annectens. The sequence goes on along the minus strand of NC_056743.1, from coordinate 1,869,059,048 downwards.
TCCCAAACACTGCACCATAGGAGTAAACACATGGGGAACTTTTAAAATGTACATTTTGGGAGCTGCCATTGCTGTGATTCATCAGCATGTGTTAGAGACTGACGGTGTTGAGAAGGATGATGCCGACAACCATCGCACGCCCCGGAGGAGGAGAAGAGTGTTCAGACCAAGAGTAACCTACCAGGGGCTACATGATCTGGAGATAGTAGAGCATTACAGGGTGGACAGGGACATCTTACAGCAAATAGTGGAGCTGTGCCAGCCACGCCTGAGAACCAGAAACAACAGAGGGAAACCCATCCCAGTGGACACGAAGGTATGTGTAAGCTTGCGAATACTAGCCACATGTACCTTTCAAAGGCCAACTGGAGATATAATGGGGATCTCACAGGCATCGGCATCCAGGGTACTACACCAGTTCCTGGATGCCATGTTACCACATGCCAATGAGCATATATACTTCCCCCGAACTCAGGAGGAGTTTGCCAGCAATATGCGTCACTTCCACCATGTGGCACACTACTCGGAGGTACTGGGTGCGATAGACTGCACGCACATACAAATCAAATCACCACCCAGTGAGCATGATAGGTGCTACATAAACCACAAGCGATTCCACTCCATCAACTGCAAGGTCATGTGCAATGCCTAGGGCATTATCATGGATGTGTGTGCTGGCAGCCCTGGAAGCTACCATGACTTCCATATCTGGCATGCCTCACAGCTGTATCAGGTATTTGTCAGGGGGGACATCCCACATGGCCACCTTGTGGGGGATGCTGGCTATGCACTGGAGCCGTGGATGATGACTCCCATCAGAAATGCACACACACCCATGCAAGAATGCCATAATGAGGCACACGCACAAACCAGAATCATCATAGAGAGTGTGTTCAGGATGCTGAAATCATGGTTCCGGTGCTTGGACACATCTGGTGGAGCCTTTCAGTACTCTCCAGGCACATGTGCCCACATCATCATAGTATGTGCCATGCTACATAATATGATCTTGCGGAAACAGCTGCAGCAGGGACAAAATGGTGAAGGCCCTCATTGGCCACCACAATTGCCAAGACCATCACAGGCACAGAGGGATCCAGACCATGAACACACTGTGCCAGCCCCAGTAGGCAGACGGAGGCATGCCCAATATGCCTATGTCTTGACAAAGAGAGAACGTATAGCACATGCTCTGACAGTGTAGGCCCCTACGGACTGACACACCTCTCCACTTGCACACACAGTAAAATGGATGGCACACAAACACGACCATCTGTAAATTGTAATGTGTACGTGGCCCACTGTATGAATCCTACATAGGCAGCCCTCAAACATTGTACACACAACAGCTAATGGAACACAGAATGTCAACACCTGAACAGTGCATTGCACCTATCAGCATATGGTGGTGCTGTGTGTATAGGTTCCCAGGTACATCGGTAGGTACACGGCTGATTGTCAGAGGCCATACACCAAACGGGGCAAACACTGTCTGCTGTCACCACAACATCGAGTAACCAACTGTCGCTTAGTGGAGCAGAGGCAATCGTGGGAGCACATGTGTGTAGGCACTGTTCTGCACACAGTCATCACGGAGTCCCTGCTGCGTTAATGAGGGGGGTCCACACAATAAAATCATGGATGTTGTGTCAAGGCATGGGTTGTACCCATGATAGGTATTTGTCACCCCAGCATGCTCCACCTACGGTTGTTTGAAGGTGTAGCACAGTATCGTGTGTGGCTCACTGTGATATACATACCCAATGCCGGAGCACATCCAGTAAACATCACATGGACACACCATTAACTGGACTCATCAATATGTAAACTAACTGAGTTACCCATGTGAGTGTAGTATGGAGTAACAGCCATAGTATACTCCACGTACAAAACGACATAACACGTGTACATATCCCAGATATCCATGTGTTAAATGCAGTGAACGTCGTGCATGTTCCCTGTCCCACGTCCTGCAAGGGATGTAACGTAATCCCGAAGGCACGAGTAATGCATGTCGGATGCAGGTCATCAGATCATGTTTAGCACACGTTAGCAGGAATATGCGTTGCCCACTGCTGGTAAACGATGTTTAAATACGACTATATGGGATATACGTGAAACAGGGATAAGCTTTTCTGAATATCATGCAGATCACGGTCAATGATATCCAGAACAGGTGAAACCAGCATTATCCACCCCTGTACTAATAGTGCCTGCTCTGAAGGGTAAAACGACCACTGCCAGGAGTAGAACACGCAATCATGTATACAATCACCTAACACTATTGCTAGCCAAGATGTACCTATGGTAGGGTTGCCACCTCTGCAAATGACCAATGTGGGACATATGTCAGATGTCTGCAGGCCGACACATACACCCGGCCAGTACAAAAATCAGAACTTCACTGTTTTGCCTAGATAAATGCTTATTCTAGTAATGTTTACTTACTTATTCTGTGTCTATAACATATAGGTGGTTCAGATACAGAATAACTGTTTTATGCCACTATTACATAAACTATAGGAAATAAGTATGTCCTACAATCTCGGCGCATTTGCCATGTTTACAAATATTTTGCAGGACACAACTGCCCAAAGAGGGACTGTCCCTCGCAAAGTGGGACAGCTGGTAACCCTAACCTATGGCAGGTGTGTAATGTGACAGGTACAGACACAAACGTGTGGAGTCCAGGAAACAGTATATACTGTCATGTACACAATGAAAGGTGTAGCTTGCCTGTCATTTTCGCTGTCAGATATATATATATATATATATATATATATATATATATATATATATATATATATATGTAAACATATATACATATCTATATAATACAGATAGAAAGGGCGATAGAGTGATATATGTTGATATATATGGATTCAACAATATCTGCAAATATATATAGATAGGTCAACGACATTCATAACACCTTGGAGGTACAAATAAATAGGATACCACCAACTATGGAATGTGTAACATACTGACACGCGTAACCACGAGGCTGAAAGACTGAAAGAACACAGTACCGGAACAGTACAACCGCGAGTAATAGTATGACGATATGAAGGGACATGTAGTTACTGCTGCCGGTGTTGCGGTCCATGTAGGTACTGTGTTCAACTGTGTTTGTGAGTGCCGTAGTCTGTGTATGTGTGTGTTGAGGGTGCCGTGTGCTTCTCCATGTGACTGTATTGTGTGTGTGTGTGTGTGTGTGTGTGTGTGTGTGTCCGCATTGTGTGTCTGTTAGTGCCACCTTGGAGGTAGATCATTATGGTAGGTGTGGGTATAGCTAGCTGTAGGCATACGGTTACCACCTATCCCACATTAGGAGGGACAGCCCCTCCCTGGCAGGTGTGTCCTGACATAAAACATAACAAAGGGCAAATGTCTGAGATTGTAGGACATTAATATGTCCCATATATTATGTAATAGTTGCATTAAATAGTTATGCCTGTATGTAAGAAACGTAAATGTTACATGCAATATGATAAGTAGCCAAAGTCCCACAACAATAGGTATGTATTGAGGATAAAAGTATGTGCTATCCTGTGTACTGACCATGGCTATGTGTCGGCCTGTAAACACCACTGTGTGTCCCGCAATTGTCCAACAATGGCCATATGAAAAGGTGGCAACCCATGGCATAGAGGTTCTGTTACCAACACAACCGCAATGACTGCAAATATCTTGGAAAGAAATACACAGGATAGATGTCATTTAGAGATATCCCTTTAAATATCGCTGCAATTCCTGAGGTATGGAAGTATCAGCCTCACCTGCATACTATATAGAAACCAATTAACAATGGCCCAATGTAAAATCCCGTAACATAAGTCTACTAACTGATAGCTCTTTAATTAGGGACAGAGCCCACACACATATATATGGAATATGTAGAAATGCAAGCCCCACAAACCTGTATATGCTACGTACACCCACCGAAATCTCCCACACTAGAACCTGTAGCAATACAGGTCGTAATAACAGCACAAACATCCAGTCAGTCAATTACATCTGCAGAACCGTCAACATACCTTGTGAGAGACACAATTAAAGGTGCCATGCATAATTGTAGCCATTGTATAATGTGACAAACAACGATGTTACAGGTTTTGTTTGCAATAGTCCATTATCAGATGGTTGGGATGACAGGTACACCCACATGTTGAAACACATACTCTAGCTGTCACACACAATCCACGGGGGACATGCATCCAAAGTATACTTGTCTCTACACATAGCAGTTGCAATTACACACAACAAAACACAATACAGGCCGTCTCCCCAAAGGTAGGGCAAATGGGCAGCACCTAAGTGGAGAATTCAATTATACCCCACTGTTGCCGTGTAATTGGTGAATGGAGTAGCTGTACAGTTGATGTGCAAGTAATTAGTCACTCAGGAACACCAATTGGCGGCCGGAAACCACATGTTACAGGTATCAACGTATATCAGGATGACTTGCCAGACATTTAAACCATATGCTCATACCATATACCTGTTTAAGCAGTGTGAGAGAGATAAGCAGTGTGAGAGAGAGATAGAGACAAAAGTCCAGAACGATAACAAGGTATGTAGAACACTCGGTATATAGGTTTATGTATAGCATGTTTTGTATTAATTATTTACTGTATGTATAGCCTGGTTTGCATTAATTAAAAGTCTCCGCAATGCATAAAGTGGGAAAAGGTATTTATGTAGTGATGTCTTGCTGAGCATACTTACGCTTGTAGAAACTGTGCGTCCAGCAGTGGGCCACAAGGTACACATCACAGACACCACAAGGGGTGCTACATGAGTGCTTTAAACAGACCAATTCCATACAACCCGCTGTCAGCGGTAGGGTATGTCCAACAAGTACGTGCCATAGCAGGGGATAGTACATGTTGACATACTGTCACAGTAGGCATGTGTATGGGCATATAACGACAATGACATGTATAAGGTGGTCCCGCTGTGCAAGTATGCTTTGTATTATGGGATACTATGTAAAATATGTGTAATGTATAGTATTGTAGGTAGATATGTCAGATATTCTACACAGCATAACAGGCATACCATGCATACCAAAGGTATCATCTATTGGCATGTACAATAACAGGATACATATGGCTTGTAGGCATGGGACATTGTAATAGCATGATAGCTAATCTAAATGGAAGGGCTACGAAGTAACCATGCACAAAGGACATGTAATAGCTTCATAGGTTCATAGTGGGGTACTATGCAGTCTGGCACGTGTATGTGTAAGCACAACTACAGTGTTCACACCAGTGGCACCTCTCTAGGGTAGTGTCCTGTGCACAGCAGAGCCATGTGTTTCCTGCACCTCTGTACAGTACAGCCACTGCAGTGATACCTGGAGTACATGTGTCCCCCAACCACCAAGGGAGGTATCACATGAACAGTGCTACTGAGTGTCCCTGCATGATGTACTTAGGACTCATGTTCCAAAGCATGGTGAGTGTCTGGTTTGGGAATGTAACCCTCAAGCACATCCCACTCATCATTGCGTGTATGCACATATCCATGGGCATGTTGCTCACAGTGGCTTTTGCTTATGTCACGTATGTGGAGTATATCCATTAATACTGTTGTGGACATGGGCCCTGTCTGTTCATCAGAAGTCACCCCTGAGTATGTAGTATACAAATGTATACAGCAGATGTGTTGTCCGTAGTTCAGCCGCATACTTCAACTGTTGGAGCTCAATAAACGTTAAGGTGTGCTAATGTTGTGGTATGTAAAGCTGTAGCTGTTGTGTAAGGTACACCTTAAATGGGGTGGTGTACCCTTGAATGTGTGTAGAAGTCTTGGGTTCAGAGGTACAATGGGTGCCTATGTACCAGCTACACACCCAGTACAGATAAGTGTGACAACATAGAAGGATATCCACGCCACAGTGGCAATATGGTAACCACAGGAGTGGGTGTGACATATGTGTGTACTACGAACATGTACAATGTGACATGTATGTAGGGGACTACCACCTATGTGATAGTCAGTGGGTGAATGGTGTAATGCAAAGGTGATGTTCATGCAGCTTGAGGCCATGATATTCATATCAGGTATCTGTCACCGTGGCACCCGTATGGATAGAGTCAGTATCAGCTGGTGGATCAATCATGGCACTTTGTATGCAGGGGTTTGTAAAGCTAGGCAGGGAAAGTCCCTCTGTGCTAGCCTGTACCTCAGGGAAGCATATACTGAACATGAGGGGCCCTATGACTGAGGACTGTGGTATGCCAAGTGTAACTGAAATGCAGTAGGTACTATGGTATGCTACCCTCATTGTGTGTGTCCTGTACATGAGCCACGTTGCATAACACCCTGAGACATAGGGTACGATGTGCAGGTGGATGTATATGTTGTCAATACTAGAATGGAGAACGGTGCTGTAGGGCAATGAGAGGACAATGTAGGACGTTTGGACCCCCGTACCATCATCAACTACCCTAGTGACTGTATGAAAGGAGTCCACCAGGTGTAGGGGCCATGCTCTGGCCCTAACAAGTCCAACCCGGGTGGCATCACAGGACCGGAGCCCAACAATGTCTCTGTGAATGATGTCCATGATGATGTGCCCCATAGCGATGCAGAACAGTCCAGTCAGGTGTGTAGGACTATAGTCCCACACGTGCATTGTGGCACCACCTGTATGGAGTGTGATAACTGTTGCAGTGTGCCATTCAGGGGCCACAATGTCTGATACAAGGCTATTACTGAATATGGTGGCCTAGTGGGGAGACATGTCATTCAGAGGTTTGTGAACATCATAGCCTGGAACTTTGGAAGGTGACATGGAGCCAGTGTCCCAGGACATATAGAGTTCAGGTTAGTACTGTGTTGGTGTGACCGCAGGGACACCGCAATGTTCCTGCATGGATTGTGGCCCTGTAGTGAGTGTGAGGGTGTAATGTTAACATTGAATCCATCCACCAGCATGTTGCCTACATCACCTGGGTCTGTAATGTCCCTGAGTGACTGTTGTATGTGAGAGCAAATGTGGGTATTGCCATTGACTACTGACATACCACCATAATGCCTTGTGGTACACCCCGGAATGTGTCATAGTAATGTTTACGTAGCTAGTCATGGAGTATGTGATGAGGGATCCCGTGGCCCTACCGAGGCTGACCAGTGAGCTACCCCACCCATGGGATTGCACACCACTGTGCAACAGCCTCCACCTGTTGTTGTACATTATGTCCATGGAACATGACCACCAGAGTGGCGTCTGTTATCTGGTGTGTACCATCATGGCTCTGTGTGGAATAGCATGATCCATGCAGTCATGTACGTGCTAATGAAGTGCACTGGAGTATGTTTCAGTGTTTGCATGTGCATTGTCCATCTGCACGGGTGTCATGACATCAACAACCGCTGTCATAAGACGTCTGTAGTAGGTGTCGCAGTACTCATGTACTGTGTATGCCATGAAGGGTGTGGTGCCGGGATGTGGCTAACAAGGGTGATTAGCATATGTTCGGAATCCACCAATGAGGGGATAACCCCAGGTGTGGAACACTAGTCACATGTTGGTAGTGTTCATGTCAAGGATAATGTTGGTCTTGGAGGTGGTGTGTATGGGTTGATTCAGCCGAGTGGAGGTTATGACTCTCGGATGTGTTGGTACATGAGTGGCTATCCCAGTTAAGTGTGGGGTAGTGTCAGTCACACATCAGTAGTAGCTGTCTGAGCCCTACTGTCCAGTACATCAACAAATGAGGTCTGGTAACCATGGGGTGTGTTGTTGAATCTGTAGCTGGTTACAATGTGTATAGTGGTTCCAGACACAGTTAGTTGCACGTGGAGCACCTCTGATGCATTGTGCTAAGTAACTAGCCAGGATGTGTGTACAACACAGTGGGATATGGGAACACCTCAGCTGTGGGTTTGCCGGTACAGGTATGTGCCTGAAAGGTATGGTCTGTCTATAACCTATCATTGCAGGTGTGCTCTACAAAGCCTAGAGACAGGTCCCAGTCACTGCAGAAATATTGGAGTGGTGCATTATAAGGTGTGCCTTTCCTGCGTGCATCACACAGGAAGATGCAAGCATTGTGTCACATGGCCCCATGTCTTGCTTGCCAGTTCCTGTTCCGCCAGTGACTGTTATTGGAAACTGTGCAAGACAGGCAGTATAGAAGCAGCAAGAGCCTCACATGTGATCTGTACTCCCAAAGCTGACAGGTGCAGGTCATCTGTGCCAAAGCATTGTGTTTGACCAGGTCAGTCAAAGCGGACAGATACCAGATGCCTGTGGAATGATAGCAGAAGCATACGCAATTGTTGACGTGACACAGTCAGTCGTTTCGTTGTACAGTGGTATTGGGTCTGGATGAATACATAATGCTTCACAGGGCTTGGCCCACACCTTCAGGGCTACAAGACTGGTGAGCTTTGGCATGTCCCTGCATACGAAGTGGCATCTCAGGGCAGTCACACTAACATGGAGAATGATAGTCACATCATACCTGGTGAGGTGTGGCATGGGTGCATAGGTTATGTTGCAGAACCAGTTACCCAACAGCAAGATGTAAGCGACTATCGCCTTGTGTAGCCTGCTGTGTGGAACTGCAGATGACCGCCTACAGAGTCACCCATGACTGGTGTGTTGTGTATGTTATAACACCCTATTGGCTGCATGTGATGGGCACATGAGTCTGTGGGCTATAAGTTGGTGAGGTTGTGTTCCATGATGGGGGCTGCCTCTGGCGCCTACACAGAGTATGGAGAGGTACTGCACGAGTGGTCCCCATATGTGTGGCCTGTGGTGGAGATCATGTGAGACTATGTGATGTGTGGGGTGTGTTGTGAATGATACACATCCCAACATGACTGTCAGGTGCAGTCAGGGTTGGTGGCAGCATTACCCCCAGCAGGGCTGCATACGTGCATCCTCCACAGGCTGTAGTGTCGTATGTTGGGAGGCGAGCATTTAATGTGTACATGAGACAATTGCTCTATTGCCACATATATGACATATCCATCATATAAAAGAAAAAAAGAATGGTACCAACAGCAGACCAGACTATTGTTAAAACTAAAATGCTTTACTTGTTAGCGCTTTCATGCAGAAAAATCTCCGCACTTCTTCAGACAAGTTTACAAGCATTGAACATCAAACATTTATACATCACTTAATGATCAAACAATTAATCAAAATTGCCAATTAGCAATTAACAGATAATTGTATACCAAAATTAAAAAAAAAACAAATTACAACTATTTTAACTAAAAATATTATATTAAAATGTGTGAATACTACAAATCCATTCAACGATAAAATATTCTGTATGTATTATCGTGTTTTTCTTATTATATTAAAACAGTAATAATAATCATTCAACTTATAAAAACCTTTGGAACAACCTAGTTTTTAATTAATTATAGCTCAAGTTTGTTAACTGAATTTAATGAACTTGCAGTAGAATTTAGGAACATTTTAAACATTAACTGGGATTTAATTTTACAAGATCCACAATTTCACGGAGTTCTAGGTATGAAACCTTTAGTTGTTTTTAAAAAAGCACCATCTTTAAAAACACTTTTAGAACGTCCAACTAAACAATATAAACCTAATAAAGGGATGTATAAATGTGGACACTGTAATTATTGCAAACATATTCAAACAGGATCCACATTTTATGTAAGAGGGGTTAAATATTTCATTAATGAGAAATATAGTTGTCAGAGTGAAGGAGTGGTCTATCTCGCTGTTTGTCAAATTTGTTATGCGTTCTATTTTGGAAAAACTGAACGCCGGCTTAAACAACATATTTATGAGCATGTATATGCTATTTCCATAAACACAGTCACGAATGCTCTCGCTAAACACATTATGGAAAAAAAAATCACAAATTTCTGTTCATTGTTGTTCAAAAAGTAAATAAGAATCCGAGAGGTGGCCCTTGGCATTTGATACTAGAAGAACAGGAGTTGCTATGGCAGCTCAAAACCAATGCTCATGTATTTCCTGGTCTAAATGAGACTTGTTCGATAAAATGTCTTTTAAAATTGAAAGCCCTTATTAGATAGGTGCCAAACAAACTAGGTTGTTCCAAAGGTTTTTATAAGTTGAATGATTATTATTACTGTTTTAATATAATAAGAAAAACACGATAATACATACATAATATTTTATCGTTTAATGGATTTGTAGTATTCACACATTTTAATATAATATTTATAGTTAAAATAGTTGTAATTTGTTTTTTTTTAATTTTGGTATACAATTATCTGTTAATTGCTAATTATTGGCAATTTTGATTAATTGTTTGATCATTAAGTGATGTATAAATGTTGATGTTTAATGCTTGTAAACTTGTCTGAAGAAGTGCGGAGATTTTTCTGCATGAAAGCGCTAACAAGTAAAGCATTTTAGTTTTAACAATAGTCTGGTCTGCTGTTGGTACCATTCTTTTTTTCTTTTTAGTGGTTATTTGAAAGTTTACTCGTTTTTATATCCATCATATAGACAGGCAATAGCACTGGCACGTGACAGTTGGACATGCCTGTATATACAACCATGTCTCACAGGATATGTGAGTTACGTGTGTACAACAGCTGTTCTACCATAAGCAAGCTGGAAATTTTAGGACAGCCAGTGTACCTGTGGGAAATGATGTGGAATGGGTGCTATAGAAATCAGTGACTCATGACATGCTCACAAGTTCTGAACAAGTGCCTAGCATGAACATACAATACAGATAGGGTGTTGGATAATATCAACCCACAAGTGGTGACAACAGTCATAATGGGTGGCACCGCACTATAACCCTGCTGAGTATGGTGTGCATGTCCATGAACCATTATCACTGTAGATGTTAGCAGTACAGATGTACAAGACAGTACGGATGTTTGTTTACAGATACCTTTGTATGTCACTGGAGTGTTCCACCAGTGGCCTGTTGGCAGACTCACAACTACAAAAGGTGCCAGAGTGACATGTGCATATCACACTAGTGGCAGCTACAGTAGAACAGGGTTAATGTGTTGTACTCCACCCTCATTGTAGCCCATACCACACAGACAAATGTTAGGGATCTGTGTATGTAAGGATGTGAATGGCCATGACCTATGAGCAATAGCTGTGTCAGTGTTGTGAAGAACATACAGAATGGGCTGTGTGGGTGAGGTGTGTGACATATGTGCACAGTTGATATCAGCATTATCACCGCTAGGTGAACATCCCTGTACCCATTAACTACCACTTAGGCTGTGGTTAACATTATGGACACTGTGTAAGGGATGGTGCTGTGCAGTACACCTCTCTGTCCTGGTGACATCTCCAGGCCCTGTAGGAAGTCATACGAGGTACCCATGTCATGACAGGGTGCCATCCATGAGCACGGAGTTCATTGGACAGGCATATACAGCACCAGGGTGACCAATATTGCATCATATATCACCTGTAAGGGGTAATGGCCATACGTGGATAGGCGATACCAGCCTTCACAATCCTCACCTCCACTATTCAGCATGCTGTCTACCTTGCATAAAGACATTTCCTGCACCATGATGATGGACATGCTACATGTCCATAACTTGATCTGAAAGACATACGACATGGACAACCACTGTACTAATACTAGGATCGCCACATGCTGGACAGATCCCTGTGCCATACATGTGACATACTCCCGCTATACCATGCAACCCTGTCCATCAAAGCTGCACATGTCATCCCAGTTATACATGGTGTGATGACCGCATGGTAGATGTAGTATCAACTGTCTGGATCAGTAATGTGGCACTGATGCACCTCGCAGTGGCATAATGGCTGTCGGTTACAGCTAGGAAACCTTGCCCGTACATGCTATGGTTGATAACCATCCCTGCAAATGACGTCCTACTAGCCATTGTCCCATGTCTAGCACATGTGCAACACAGGTGATCCATGGCAGGATGTTGAACAGCTGTACAGTGCTGTGTAGATGTATATGGCAAAACACATGCATGTACAGGTTTCCATGCGTATGTGTGCATTGTCACTGCTCAAGTCCATTAAGGCTGTGTCTGTGTTGATATGTGACATATACACAGCATCAAGGTCAACAGCAATACCGTGGACACATCCAGGCATGTGCAGATAGGTAAGAACACCAGTGCAGGCAAACAGACATGCCCACATCAAGACAGCATTCACATGGAGTATGAACACTGTAATGAGGTAACACACATATATGGTGATGATATCCAATGCATAACGGGTGTTACATGTGTGTGACACAAACAAGTCAGTCATGTCAGTGTCATGGTGATTTGCAAAGATAACTGTGCATATGTACTAGATGTCATAGAAATGTATGTGCAGCTGTATCTCTGTACATCTCTGAAACTGTGACCTGTCACCATCATTATGTCTTACAGATAATGCCTCGTACACGCCTTCCAGCGTACAGCCGCCAGGAGGATGATGTCCTCATCCTGTACCTCCATGAGAACTATGAGGTGTTGTTCAGCCATGTGCCACAGCATGCCCAGCAGCGGGACGACCTGTGGCAGGATTTATGCAGGAGGGTAAACGATGTGGGTGGCCATAACCGCACCTACCAGCAGGTGCGCAGACACTGCATGGACCTGATACGGCATGCAAAACAGCGTGCCACTGCAATTGCCAGGGAAAAAGGTGGAATAGGTGGTGGGCCACCAACCCAGCCTTCACTCACACACACTGAGGAGTTACTGGCCAGTCTGGGGATACCCTCAGAACAGCATCCACAAACACTATCTGCCATTGTGGAGGTGGGTGTCTCCCAACCAATGAGCCTGGAGTTTCCTGGTAAGTCAGCACTGCACATATGGCTACTATATCCCATTTACGTGCATGTGTCACTGTACATTATGTAATGTAACAACATATGCATGGTATGTGGACACACATGCTGCATACTACAGTATGCTACCCTGTGTATGCACACATGTGCATACTATATGCTATTGTACAGGCATATGTGTTAACATGCGCAGTGCACCCTGTGGCTGTCATACAGTCATGAATAATGTTCATACTGCTGTGTCACCCCTATACAGGTACCTCTGGCATGCCGCACAGACATGAGTCCATTGCAGGTGAGACTGTCATCAGTATCAGGCATGTAAAACCATAGATCTATTCGCCATGTGGCCAGTTAACACTTGTACACTTGATGTTCATTCCATTCACGATATACCGGTCACAACACCCATCATTCACACAGGCCACCCATGTGCAATATATACAAACAAAATGATACACCGACATGAAACCAGAGTATTTGTTATCACTACATGTGTGGCCAGCTGTGCATACAACAGTGGAGGTGTTCTACAATGGAGGTATATGTACTATACATTGGAACAACACGTGTGGTACGCAAACAGTACCACAGAGTGAGCTGTGATATGGGCAGCCCACAGGAGTCACCATTGTGTTATATGCCCCTGCAATGGGTGCACACATTGTGATGTTCCATCTGACATGTCCCAGACACGTAGTGTATTGGCTGCAGTAATGTCACACTATCCCATAACCCATACCCCACATACAACCTGTTGTCTGCATAGCCCTGTGGATGGTGACATATCTGACATCTATGGGTGTATCAACTTGTAAAATCCATGAAAGAAATAACTACGTAAATATCTACTGCGAATACACCTATAAGTGCCCAATTGTGTAATATAGTGATCCAATGCTGTAGCCAGACGAACAACCGACCAAAGTAAAATTAACCACTTGTTTTTATTCTATAAATACGAAAACATGAACAAAACAAAATTTTAAACAGAGTTAAGCGCTTTCACCCAAAATCACAGGGTTTCCTCAGAACAGAGTTCTGAGGAAACCCTGTGATGTTGAGTGAAAGCGCTTAACTCTGTTTAAACTTTTGTTTTGTTTGTGTTTTCATATTTATAGAACAAAAACAAGTGGTTAATTTTACTTTGGTCGGTTGTTCATCTGGCTACAGCATTGGATCACTATATTACACAATTGGGCACTTATAGGTGTATTCGCAGTAGATTTATCTACGTATCTATGGGTGTATGTCATATGGGACAACACAGACATGTGTGATAGATGGCCATCACACACATTTGTTCAACACGTGCTCACATGGCCATGTGGGATGGCCAGAGATACGTAGCCACACAGTGGATGTGATGTGTATACACTCTGTTTCACATTGTCCACACATGGTCCAATTATAGCCTTAGTTGACCGGTTATACAGTTGATGTGGTACACTGGACATCCTAACAGCCTGTGCACAGCCAGTGGAGGTGTCACTGACGTCTGCCATATAAGATGTGTTGAACATCACGCCTGTGTCATAGCATGACAGTAGTCACCTCTACAGCTTCCACAGACATTGACACCACATCAGGCCACAGATACTGTACATTTCCCTTGCTGCTGTAGGACATCACCATTAGCTGTGCACCTCGTGTATGTGGTACAGCAATGTCATGTTGGACATGGTGAATTGACAAGTCCGCTATGTGTGGACATGGTTGCCAGGCAGCTAAGACAATGTAGTTGTTGTGCAGGGGTGTCATCTGTAGGTCCTCCAGTAACCTGTCACATGACACAGCATGGTTTGGTGTGTACACACCTCAGCATCGTGGGTCACAATCCACAGTTATGTCATGGGTATGCATGCAGTTATGGCTATGCAATGTGTACATATTATGCACTGTATAGCAATATAGACGCCTCATGATGCCATGCAATGGCACAGTGTCTGTACTTCACACTGTAGAGCAATGTAGATGGCTCACTCTACCCTTCCATGCACATGCACATTTGCTAAACATGCATTCTATCTGTAGGGCATACAGACAACACCACAATATGATGGCCATTATGACGCTGTACATGTCAGGACACCATTGTGTCAGACATGTATGCATGTTAATGCACACGTCAGCAGATTACATGTCAATGTCACGTCAGCCATGTGTACTGTTATCCTGTTCTGGTCCACATGGTGTATCACAGGGATGCATGCATACTACCATGATTGTGTGAACTGCATGGCTACTGATATGACACCTGCTTGCTGTATTGTGCACCCTAGGGAGTATGCTTATTAACACTATTAATGTCTGAGCTACATGACGTCAGCTGTATCACAGGGATGCTGCATGCCGTCTGTCAAATCAAATACATGGTGTGTGTCTGTGTGTGTGTGTGTGTGTGTGTGTGTGTGTGTGTGTGTGTGTGTGTGTGTGTGTGTGTGTGTGTGTGTGTGTCTGTGTCTATTGTAATTTACAGTCTTTCTTTGCATTCACAAGTGAGGTAGGTGTGTTACCTTCCTGCGGTCCATCTGATGTTAGTGTCCCCACAGATACTAGCAATGATGAACATATGCATGAGGTACAGGCAGGGTTGTCAGGGGCTGAATCTGTGCCAATGGTTGCCATCTCAGCTATGTCCCCCTCTTCCCCGCACACAGTTCTGCTGCCAACACATACCGCATCACCAGTGGGCATAGAGGAAGGACAGTCAGCGTCTGTTAGCGTGGAACAGGAATGTGTGGTGGCTACAGAAGGTGTGTCTCCACACCACGTTGTCAGTGTAATGTCTGCAGATGTGCCACACAGGCATGTGGCCGGTGCTGCACGTAGGAGGACCTCTGGCAGACATGCACCTGCAGGACAGAGCGCAGCAGCTGGTATCACCAGACGCATGTTCCAGACTGTAATGGCAGCACAGGCATGTTCTGAATGGCAGAACAGAGAAGGGCAGAGGCTGCAGAGGGCTGCTATCTGTACCCTAAATGACAACATCCAGGCATTGGCAAATGCTCAACAGCAGATTGCTGATGTTCTGGACAGGCGATTGGGTGACATGGTCGGAATCCTTGACCGTGGCATGGCAATCCGTGAGCATGAGCTGTCTGTGCTGGAACATCTGGTAGGAGTGAGGCATAGACCACATGGACGTAGGCTAGCTACACCACCTAGTGCAGGTCAACATGAGCATGCCACCTCACATGCCCGCTCCCATAGTGCCGGTAGCAGTAGCAGTGCAGCTGGTGCTGCGCTGTCCACACCAGGACACAGCAGGCCACATGGACACGGCCCTGGACGTTCCCAGCGGGGACACGGTTCCAGTGGACATGTGTCGTCGGAAGTAGCCAATCTGTACCTCTGCCTGGTAGTGCCCACGCAACCCCTGGCAGGCACAGGTCACGTGGCTGTGGCCGGACACAGTGAGCTGTACAACCTGGTCTGTACAATCTGGAGCTGTCAATAATACCCCTGTGTAGGCCTCACAAAAGACAGAACTGTGTGCACACATACATGCACACAGCAAACACATCTGTAGGACACCACAACACCCACATGCATACTGAACAGACATGTCCATTCATATCACCGGCCCTTACCCACACACATGATGTCACCCATTGGTGCAGCCTACACCCCTGGCACACAATATCACCCTGTGCATATGATGAAGCCTGTGCCGCATCCCTGTCATCCACACCATTGGTGCAGGGACATGCTCAAATGGTCTGATGCACAGTGTGAACAGAATAGTGAGATTTGTATATTACATTAGTTGTGTACGACTAGTGAGGGAAGTGTATATTACATTAGTTGTGTAAGAATGGTGAGAGATGTGTATTTTACATTGGTTGTGTACTGTTGACATGCACCAGACATACCATGAAGTACAGGTGTAGCATGCATTGTTATATGTGCACAACCATGTAGTACAGGTGTAGCATGCATTGTTATATGTTCACAGTATGTGTCTCGGTAACAACAGTAACAGCATGTTGGTAATGATGCCCAGGTTCCTTCCTTATGGTCTACTTGCATGTGTCTACAGGTAGCAGTGTTTGCAGTCTCCCATGTGTAACTGTGGAGTACTCACAGGCACGTATGGCAATCTCAGCATGATATATGTAGCCTCAACTGGACAGCTGGAAAGTCTAACATACCACAGATGTCCACACATATATTGATCCAGCAGCCTGTGTGCAGTGTAATAGGCTACAGTGGCTAGAGACGTGACATCCATACCAGGTCACATCACAGGTATGTTGACATGGTGCAGGGGTTGTACACAGCGGTCTGAACAATGATAACGTTAGAGGCCACTTGATAGCATGAGGCCTCAATGTGTAGCAGTAATACCCTGTCACAGTACAGGAACATGCCCACACTCACGGGGTCAACAACACTATAACGCACACCCCATAGTGTTGAGGTGAGGACAACTGCCTATGTCGTCATCTCCTCACAACACTGTGCACCCACACAACGTGACACAGAGAAGGGACATGTACAGGTAGCCAGTACGGCTGAGACTGATGGCATCAACAGGGTAGTTGACTGCATCACCATGAGGGGTTGGGATCCTGTGTGCTCCGTATAGTAGCATACACCCACACTCCATGCACCAGACAGCCATACATACATACACACACACACACACACACACACACACACACACACACACACACACACACACACACACTGTGGAGACCACAACTATCATACACATATGGATAGCTGATGTGTGTGATACACACACCACACCTGCCTACGTCATGCTTTCCACACTGCAGTATGTATAGAGGTCTACAACAGTGTACAGGGGTATGTCACAATTGGGATATATTCCCCACCATATGTGGCATATATGGTCACACATGCAAACACACATGGCAGTACTGTGAATGATGCACCTGCTATGTGATGATATGTCTGACAGACATGCAGCAGTATTGGCTGCATTATGTGTACCAACGCTATGTCCGCAATTGTGCTGCTATATGCACACGGGGGGGATGTAAGTGTTACAGGTGTCGAGTGACGTACAGTCGGTAACACCTGACCGCTGTGTAGGTATTATGTCTTCACCGTCAGGTAACAGTAACATAGCGTACTGTTTGCACATGTAATGGTATGATGGCGTGTGACACACCTGTGAGCCGTACCCGGCGAACATCCATCTACACAGGTGGATCACCACTTTACATACACACATCCATCCATACCTAATGTACATCCTACCGTACTGTCAGTATGTCACCATATACAGGTGTCAATGATGGGGCTACATTGCAACTGCATGTTGTAGTTTGGCACAGATGAGTTACTTACATCAGTTACTGCACATGCATGGCAGCTGCATGCACACTACAGTTTGTACATGTGTGTTGGTCCTACATGCCTGTCACGTAGCCATGTTTGTATGCATTGCAATCGGTGGACATGTGTGTTGACATACATAACACACGGACTGTTGTATGATATGATGGGTGTCATGGGTAACTAGTACAGAGCGAATGTGTACTCGGTCAACATTGCTACCTCATGTACTGTTGGCATTCAACAGCCATGGACCCACCTCCCATTTGCGTGCGTATGATTGCTGTAGCCACTTGTCTGCATGGAGGACAGCAAAAGCTATGCTATGTACATATGTGTTGTGTGTGTGGTCCATGCACATATCCACTGCAATTACATGTATGACATATCTGAACATGTGTGTTCGTTGGTGTACAGCGACAGTCATCTGTCACAGCTGTGTAAGACCCAGGGCCCATGTTATGTGTAGAGCCGACCTGGTTATGTACAGTGGTATCATTGCAATGCATAACACATGATGGAACCCTGTCGGTACATGTGTAGTCTGCACGATTGCTGTACACCTATGTACAGTCCACTGGTCATGCGTAACATGATGTTGTGTTGATGTATTGCTGGTCCAATGACATGGTGGTGTCTGAGGGCTACATTGTAGACTGCGGTGTGTACCTCTGTGATCTGCACCTGAGACATCTGTGATGGCTCCTGAGTGTGTACTGGTCAATATATGTGAGTGGCCATCATGTACGTGGGACAGTAATAACATACTGTGCCCTTCCATGTTTAGTATCCGTGTGCATGCAAGACAGCCCTTTGCAACTGCTAAGTGTGTGAGCATGCCCAGTACGCCGTTGTGTAGTTTGACACACAGTACATTCCAAACTGCGCCCTTACATGTTTAGAATCTGTGTGCATGCAAGACGGCCCTTTGCAACTGCTAAGTGTGTGAGCATGCCCAGTATGCCGTTGTGTAGATGGACACGCAGTACATTCCAAACGGACATGTGATACTAAGTGTGTGGGCATGGCCAGTGACACCTTGTGCCTCTGTGTATGGGCATGGCCATTGACATCCTGTATAGCGATGGTGGACATCCAGGCAACAGATGTCCATTTACAACATCACGATGGATGCCTACATTGAACAAACTGGTTGACTGTCTTGCAGGGTGTACTGTCTGTGGCACATCCCATATCTATGTAGTGTTGTTGTGGTGCTTCGTAGATATTTAGTTGCCCCGATCACACCACTGCCATGTGCTTGTCGACGTCTACCTTGGGACAGTAATATGCTTTCAGACTGCTCACTCTCTATACATTCCCTATCGGCGTCCTTGCCTTTGCGGAAGATGTCACCCACCTAGAAGTATGCCTCTGGGAGTGCTGTGTTCAGTAATCTTGGTAGCGTGTTCTGTAAATGCGTATTGCTGTAGTGTGATAAGGTAGTTAGGTGTATGTTTGACTCCCAGCTCTGCCAAGTGTGTGTGTGTGCATGTGTGTGTGTTACCAGCTGCATGGGGACACGGTAATGCTTTTAGATGCCTCACATCACATACATTCCCTATTGGCATCTTTGCCTTTAAGGATGATGTCACCCACCTAGAAGTATGCCTCAGGAAGTGCTGTGTTCAGTAATCTCGGTAGCGTGTTCTGTAAATGCGTAGTGCTGTAGTGTGATAAGGTAGTTAGGTCTGTGTTCTAATCCCAATCCTGCCACGTGTGTGTGTGTGTGTATGTGTGTGTGAGAGTTTCTCGCTGCATGACAACAGTACATTGCTTTTACACTATTCATTCTCCTAGAATCCGTACGGTGTCTTTGCCTTTGATGCTGATGCTAGCAAGCTGGACGTATGCCTGTGTGAATGCTGTGATCTAGTAATCACGGTAGCGCGTTCTGTACATGCGTAATGTTGTAGTGTGATAAGGTAGTTAGGTCTGTGTTCTGATCACAACCCTGCCAAGTGTGTGTGTGTGTGTGTGTGTGTGTGTGTGTGTGTGTGTGTGTGTGTATTTCTATTTCTATATATGTAATGTAGATAGATATTGATATGCATGTGGATATTAGCACTAATGAATGTGCTGCATTATCTGTATGTGAACACCTTTGATGTATATAAATCTGCTATGGCTCTGTGATAGTGCACATACTGTGTGCTGTAGTGATCCTGGGTTATAGTTGTGTAGTGACCAGTTATTCTGTTGCTGGGTATTACAAGGGACATTGACAACAATGATAGTACAGCACCTTTAAACGGTCGTGTGCACATCTCAGCAACAGTCAGCAGTGGTTGTTACTTTGGAGGATGAGTATGGCTCATATGACTATGTATTACCTGACACTACTATGCAAATCAGGTTAACATTACTGACTCCTGTTTATCCACAGGTTGTGATACAGATCCCAAGAATGTATGTGTATACATTGACAGGTGCAGGACTGGAATATTGTTGAATGCATGCGGGGTGTCCATGGCCAGTAATGGCGATCTGTACAGCCTGGCAGGTACGGTCTGTGACTGTCCCACAACCTCCTGTATATACATGATACATGCTGAAACTGTGTACATGCAGACACACACATGAAACAAACAGCTAGGGCTAACACATACACACACACACATTGCATCAACATTGGGCCATGCAAACACTGTTGTCCCTCACACACACACATACTTACATGTTGCTTGGATGGCTCAATGACAGGCTCTGGAAAGGAAACACCATACCCTGTGCATATGATGACACCTGTGCCACCACCTGTAATGTGTAACATAGATGCAGGAACAGACTAACATGGTGCTGATGCTCAGGGTGGCTTTATAACACTGTATTAATGTTAAAATGTAGTTAACACAAAGTGTGATATCCTTCTAGGTGTATGTAAGCAGGCATGATGAATTGCAGCTATGACCATCAATGTAGTATAGTTTACAGCACTGTTGATTCTGATGATTTATTATCCATCCATGTGCCATTTGACTGATGTGTGTAGTATTGGCAGCATGTGTTTCAGAGGTTGGGAGGGTGGCCTAATGGTTAAGGTGTTTGCCTTACAAACACAAGGTGCAGGGTTTGAGTCTCACAAGGGATAATTGGCTAGGCTTAAAATGGCTCGCAAGGGCAATTAGCTTAGTACTAATCTATGAACCTATCTATGAACCTATGAATGTGCAGTACGTGTGTGATGTGTGCAGTACGGATTTATACATGCTTACAAATGCGTACACTGGCTTACATGACATTACACGGGCTTCAACATGCTTACACTAGCTTACTTGTTCTTCAACGCGCGCACACGGGCTGACACGCGCGCACATATGCTTACTCGGGCTTACAGGCTCACACAGGCACGAACACACTGTCAGCAGGTTTGCATGAAACTTCAGTGATATCCATGGCATACACCATCAGTTTCCTGACTGTACCTAGGATAGATCATAACACGCCTCTTCCACTGATGAGTAACTGACAGCAAACATGTGACACATTATTCCGATAGGATTACAGTGTTTTATACATACACGCTCTTGATTATACATACACACTCATGATGTCACCTATCTTCTACTCTGATAGTCCCCTTAACCTACTCTTCCACTGTAGTGGCTTGGCCCATATGGCATGACAAATTGTGATTCACTATCCTCAGCCTCAGTTGCATCTGATTGCCTACTAATGCTTGGTTACATCTCTGACAGAGCGGTTCTACACATAGCAACCAGTACTCAGTAGCCATCTTGTCTTCAACTTGCAATTCACCTGCATGGCGAACTAACTGTTAACGATCATTACAACGTCTATGTGTAATTTAAATATTTCTCTTGTTTTAAAAGCGTGTTTTTGTGCTGCTGCGCTACGCTTACACACCGGAGATCGGGGGACGACAAATAGAGTTTTATTAATTTACAATGGAGAAATATACCACTGGCCTTATATTTGGCCATTGGCATGCTTCTTCAACTGTCTTCATCCTTTATTTGCAGCTGACATTGCTCCGTTTAGCTACTTGCAGAACGTAACTCGGTTAACATCCGAGTACATTTCTGTACATAACTCTACTCTTGCACGGACAGCTTACTGTTTCATGTATCGCAGATTTACATCATTTGCATAGCTTTCACCTACAAATGGGGTAATTTGCATATCCTAACATTGTCCATGCAACGTTCTGTTTAGGGGCTGTCTTACACACCCCTAGAGGATATTGCTGAATAGCTCGGCAGACATCTTGCCTTGTTCTACACTTCCTCTACTCGTACACACCGGCCAAGGCTCCATGACCCCTGGCCTAAGCTTTGCTGTGTGCTAATATGTCTATTTGTGGAGTATGCATGGCTGTAGGTATGGTTTGACCTGCTATGTCTGACATTTCTACAAAGCAGCTCTCACCTTCATCATTTGTAACAGTGACAGCCCTATAGGTACTATATATACAGCTGTGACATATGACATGTCAACACATACCTGCAGTCAGTACTGAACTGACTACTTCAGTGCTTTTCATACCTCCAGAGTTTTCTTGTAGTAGTATAGTTGATAATACTGTTTCCTATCACATGTATCTGTTTCTGATACAAGATATATCACTGTATTACACCACTACACACAAGAAGAAATCACAGGCCATATGCCATTACATTCATTTTGCAGGACACACCCGCCAAGAGTGTTGGGTTCCTCACAAAAGCCAACAGGTGCTAATCAAAACATATTATGTTATCATCTACCTTATGTGTTCACCGGTATTTGCGATGTCCATCAGTGGCAGAACTCACATGCGAGTGTGGGAGAGTGGACACTGTATCGGGGACACTGCATAACACCCTGAGGGACACTATTAACCTTCCACATTGACTATCACAGGGCATAAGTATTCATTCACATTTATCGAGGTACATGCTTTTGACTTGTACATGTTTTGTCATTTGTCATCCCGTCTTTCTTCACACCTGTCCACCTGATATCACTAGTTCTATACATTTTTTAGAACAGGGTTACCTTCATACCTCTCAACTGTACACATGTTGGTTAGATGTCCTGAACTTAGACTTATAATGTTGTTCCTTTTTTTTATAATATTGTGCCTTTCTGGTAAATTAGTGGCAGGTCATTAAGGACTGTGAGGTTAGATAATAATGACAGACATTAGTAGTTTATAACTAATAACCCTCAAAACATTCATACTAATGAATTATCCATTATTCCATCAACGTTCTAACTTTGTCAGAGGAATATTTAACATAGCCCCTATTTGTACTTATTTAAATATGCCTTTGTCCAGATGTCTTATTCTGAAAGGTTGAGAGGTATGGTTACCATCTTATTCGTACGCATGTACGTCCATGATAATCGCTTACATGACACTGATATAAGTCCGTACGTCTTCCCACAATGATTTACACAATATCCAGTAGATGGGTTCTTCATGTTTAGAAGGTATAGGCATGTGCTATACCCACATAGGAATATTAATCACTCCCATGGGGTGGACCTAATAAATCTGTGCCAACCAACACCTGTGAACCTAGGCCCATTCTTGCATACCCATGTTTCCCATACCTGACACCCCTCCATAGTAGTCATAAGACATATTTAATGTGAGGAATGATAAAGTATGAAGATACTTCTAAGCACTATCCACTCTCCGCGTATCGGGACATATGTCATATATTCTGTCAAGCCATGTGTTATTACCCTTGCACAAGCTACTGTTGCATGTACAACTACATTGTAGCTGCCGATGTGACTTCCTTAGCGTCGATAATTAGTGGCCGTTGCTGCTAGACAACACTTTTTGGAGTTCTGCAAAGGACACCTATATCCATGTTTAAATAGTAGAACTTGCAGATTTGCCACACTGGTACTTTCCGGGCAATGGTTTGGAAAGCAGCAGTGTATTTACCTTTCTTGCATGTCTGTATGTCTATCCATAGTAGCTATGACGTGTAGCCTTTTTATGTACATGTGTTATATCTACAAGGACAAATGTTTCTGTGCTTGTTATGTATATATTGATTAATGTAATTGTGTGTGTGTGTGTGTGTGTGTGTGTGTGTGTGTGTATATATATATATATATATATATATATATATATATATATATATATGTCTGTACATTCTTTATTTCATATATTTATTTAGTTTAAGTCTGTGGATATATATCTATACACAAATATATATATCCATATATTGATATATAAATAAACGTGTAGAAAACAGCATTCATTTGCTATGCTGTGAGCAGATTACACATGTGCAGGCACACTTGCGTATCCTTATTGTGGGTTACATATGTTTACTAAGTCTTTGTGCTTATATGGGCTTTCTTAATTGTGACGGTACCAGTACAATATCTGTAATCCGGTTAACGGACATATGCAAAACACACGTTCACCTTTACATATTTAAATGTCTTTACAGCACACACGCATTCATTAACTCATATGTGCTGAAGTCGTAGTTGACCCTGGACTGCATTCACATTGGCCGGATGCTGTCGCCACTATACTATTGGTGTTCTGACTCATTTATATGCATACCCATAGTACATAGCTACATTAACATACGCCTCACCGCTTCACTTACAACACAGGCATCCATTCTCCTGCTGGGAAAAACGCGGTACTACATATTACACATTCCCTATTCCCTACTGCTCTGGACCCAAGCTGCATATTTAATCACTCCAAGGATATGCAGAACACCAAGGCTTATAGTCCTGGCACATACAAGTCTTTGATTGTCAGGGTGTTCCTGTGGTGATCTGCGTTTAGGCTTGTCCGCCTGATGAACAAAACTGCCCTGACTGAGTTCAAATGTCAGACGAAGCACATGGACAGCATTTGTCCATTTTATAGAGGTTTACCTGTGTTTACAGACACAGGTCTTTCAGCACCTGTCAGCAGCTTTTTATGTTGGCAATACATAATATGGGTGGGGGTGGTTACAATACATAATCCACAGTGAGGGGTGCTCCCATTCCCAGGAACAACTAGTAGAAAAACAACAACCACGAAGTCCACCAAATGGTTTAATAAAAAAAGTTTAGTCTCTGACGTCTCGGCCAAAGCCTTCAAGGAGTATCAGAGACTAAAGTTTTTTATTAAACCATTTGGTGGACTTCGTGGTTGTTGTTTTTCTACTAGGTGTTCCCATTCACATTTGACTATTTCCTGTATGCATTCATACGGGGATTATTATTTTGGACATGAATTAACTACAGGTATGCAGTGGTACAGTAAACATATGTGAAGGTTTGTTACTGTAAATATGTACAGACCTCTGTAATACGCTGTTGTTTTCTGGCAAATCAGTAGCTAGTCATTAAAGACTGAAGTCAGAACATAATGATAGACACTTGAGTTTCAGACTTCATACACTTCAGGAAATTAATGCCAATGTACAGACGGTTATTCTATCAACTTTCTCAGTTTCTTTACAAATTGTCCATACTTTTGGGCCTTTGTCCCACTTTTATTCACGGCTTTGTCCAGATATCTTGCTCTCAGAGGTTGACAGGTATGGTCGGTCACACCTACACACACATTAAGTGTCCCTCACACATTAGATCAGGGTTATTCTGTTTACGTCAGTGCCTTCATCACCCTTATACCATTTGCCGCTATGCAAATGTGTGCAATATATTTCCGCTTATTCGTGTCGGGACACATGTGTCACGGGCAAGTGTTTGATCCTGGGTAGTAGGTTATGCATGACCACTTAGGGCTGGACAGTGTCGTGCACCTCTAATGCACATTCCATCTTCTATCCAGACATCTACAGGACTGGACTTTGTGTCTTCCGTTCTAATGTTTACACAAGTTACGTATCCCATGAGGGATATCCAAGAATTGTACCAGTCCACAACAAGAGGTATACCGAACATCGTTTTGGAGTTACGAAAATGTGCTGAGGTCATGTGCAATCCTGCAACCACCTAGGGTGACACTACCTACTACATATGCATAGTGGTCACTATGTGTAGCTGTGGCTGCACCACACCAGTGGGCCTAATACAGCTGGATTTGGTGGACGTTCAGGGACAGGAGCAGGTTGTGTGATGTGGAGGGGATGCTGCATAGTCCATTATGCATCCAGGTGTGTTGCATTTGTTATGGCCAGTTCCATCCAGGTGTGTTGCATTTGTTATGGCTAGTTCCATCAGGACCAATCTGTGGGTATGTGCCGGTGACATATCTATACATTTGTATCGCACATTTCAATATTCATCTGTTTGTGGGATTGTGTTCTACAGTATGGCCTGTCTGGTTGTATTGCAGCTGTTTATACATGTGTTTGTGTTTCTTTCAGCTTCACCCGCTGCTCCCTCATACACCTCTGGTTCACCTATTCTGCATACGACACAGTATCGCCTTGGAGGATTGTACCATGACCCATCCACCCCACACACAGAGATTCCTCACACCCCATACATCTGTGCTTTGGTTGTTGGCCCATGACACGGCCAGAGTGACACATTGAATACCCTACATGTGTCTGGTACCTGTATGGTTGTGTGGACTACCCTGCCACGTTTGCGTTCCACATGCTGTACCTCACGCACATAAGTACACGCCCATACTTCTCTTTCATTACATGTTTGGTATACCCAGGTACTACCTGTTCGACTGTGACACATCCTGACAAGTTCAGCTTGTACCGCTGACTTCCTGATTTTGGCGGCCTGTTGTACTCATTGGTAGGATGCCACCTTTTCCTATGTCCAGGATGGGATATATTCTGTACACATACCCGACTGTAGTGGACAACACCTCCCCACAGTCGATGGTAGGGTTGCCACCTTTTCAATTGGCCAAAGTGGGACATTTTTGGTACGCATATCACATTTTACAAGCCGACACATACCCATAACAGTACACAGGATAGAACTTAGACGTCTTGCCTATATAAAAGCTTATTCTTGTAGCAGTTCAGTTGCTTATTCTGTTTCTTATAACATTTATGTAATTTAGATACAGAGAACCTGTTTAATGCAACTATTACATAACGTATAGGGAATAATTTTGTCCTATAATCTCAGGACATTTGCCATTGTTACAGGTTTTTGTCAGGACACAACTGCCCAAAGAGGGACTGTCGCTCACAAAGTGGGAAAGGTGGCAATCCTAGTCGACGGTATGGATAATACTGTTCCTTTCAGCCTACATGTGTCCTTATTGTTGTGGCTGTTTGCATGCTCCTTCTGTTTCGTTTACATGCTTATTCTATTTCCTATCACATTTGGTATGTGAAATACGGACATACCTTTTGTATGTGACTATTACATGCCTTGTGGGATATAATTCGGATGTACGGTCACTAGATATCTACATTTCTCATGTATTTTGTTATGGACACATCTGCCCAGCTGTGTACCCTCCCTCACATTATGGGTCAGCTGGTGACCCTCACCATTGGGCTGGACGTACCTACTGGTGGATCGCTAACATATGATGCATTTCACTTCCACTTGGTATGGCTATCTACACTGCGTTGGACTACGGCCACACGGTCTTCCATGTCATTTGTTCGCGGGATAGGGGCTCGTTATTCCCTACCGTGCATTTCTGTTTGCTTCATCACTTTGTGTTCGCAGGTTCTTTCTTGCATGCTTTGCATACGTTTTAGTCTCCAGGGACACTGACGTGGTTACTATCTTGCAACCTGTTATATGCAAGCATTTTAGGTTGCACATCGACAGCTGCCGGTTCCACGCATCCGTGCGGCACTTCGACATGCCCTATGCACTCGCTCTTCTTTCCTGTGCACATGGCTGTGTCAGCAGTGTGCCTTCATTACTATGCATTTGGTGCAACTGCGCCATCCTCACGCCGCACGGTCGGCGCAAACCTAACACCGGCCTTGCGCCGAGCTTCATGAATCCCGGAGTGTGATTTGTATATTCACATCAATTGATTTTTTCTCAGTGGTTTTATGTGTCATCCTGACAACTGATATGTATTGTGTTTTTCTTTCAGTGAGTTTCAGCTCTGATGTTTCAGAAGTTTTTTTTTTTCTTGAAAAATGTATAATGCTCAGTTCCAGACTCTACTTTAAATTCATTACTTGCTTTATTAAAGGGGAACTTTTCTTAGCAGTCTTGCCTCACTGTTTCATTGCTTTCTTACATTTCAGAATTTGGTCTTTCCATTTTAGATCTATTTGTCCTCACTGCCCATTTTTATGTATTGTCTCAATAACATGCAAACTCTTCTGAATGTTCTTAAATTTCTAGTACACAACCCTGCAAAATGATGAATGCTAACAATTTCTATACACCTGATTAAATACCAGATGCAACTTTTCATCATTTTGCCCACACTTAGCACATAAGGCTTGAAATTCAACTGTGCTTTACGTATTCTGTACCTCATAACATTTGTAATCATCCCCACCAATGCCACTGTGCAGTTTCATTTTAAGTTTCATTTTACAATGTCAATGACATTTTATTTCACAGGCTGTCATTTCCTCAGTTTACTTTTAACTGTGTGTTTATAATTTCACTTACTTTTCATACACACAAAGCTTTTAGTAACTTCAAGTCTGCAAAAATGCATGTTCTTTGTCTTATCATTTCTGACACGGATGATTATTTTCACTCATCAGAAGATATTCAACTTTCCAAATTCATATTTTTTGACTCAGACATTTAGCTCAATTACAGCAACATATGCTTTCCATCAAAACATTCCTGGAAATAATAACTGACAAATAAATGGAATGTTTTTCTAGGTTCATAATAATTCCTGAAATTCTCTCTTATTTTTACTATTTCATGTTTTTCTTCTTTTTAAATGGTAAAAGTGCTAAATATGATCAACCTTTTTTTCTTCCAGTGACATGCAAAAACATGGCACGTTGTACTTTTTCTATATCTACAGCTTCTAGTTTTATGCTAAATAACCTTGCAGTGATAGAATTTGAGGTGGTTACAGCAGGACAATGTTTTATTTAAAGGAACAAAATACTCTGTTCTCACAAGTTATGTAAGTCAAAGGCAAAATGGTGACTTTAACAAATGAAGAAAACTCAAACTGTGAATCACATTTCTGCACTACAGAATGATAACTGGCTTAAATCTAAATACACACCCATCTTTAATATGTTTGACACTGAGAAATATTTGTAATGTTCGGAAGGATCACTGGTAAATTATAATAGAGGTGAGGTTCTCATGGAGGCATTGCCAGCCACACAATGTACTGTTGCACAGGTCATTTGGCTAAAATGAAACAATTTAATTTAAAAAGCTTTTGTTGCACTTAGCACTGCTAACTCATTTTAGTTAGTTTAGTTAGCATAGTCAAGAAAGTAGGCACACCTGCTGGCTACAGATGGGCTATCTGAAAATGCAAATGATTGAGTGCTATCATTTGGTCATTATTTGGTTTTGCAGGACTAATATACTTTGCATGAAACAAGTCAGAATAATGTGACTAGTGTTTATGCAAAATAAAGTTAGAATACATTTACTGTGGTTGTCATTTTTGTATCACAGCCATGTCTATTTATACAAAATAAAGTTAAAATACATTTACTATGGCTGTCATTTTTTTATCATAGCCACATCTATAGCGTACACAATCAACAAAGTGGCTATAACTGCTGAGTAGGGGTGGGGGTTCTCTTGGTGAATGAAGAAAACTTACCTTCTTGTCACTACTCATTTTAAACAGGCTTTAATCTTCTTTGCAGGACTAGTGTATATTTGTATGGAGTAGTTGGAATAGCTTACTGTGGCAACTGAGTGGTTGTGCACTGTAAAATTGACATACTATGGCTATTGGTTTTTACTACAACTGGACATCTGAGGTGCACACAGTAAACAAACTGGCTGCCTATACTGGATAAAAAGGCTGTGTGTAGACTAAAATTATCAACTGCTGTCAAACTCAAATTAGGCAATCATTAGTGTGGCTTTGCAGGACTAGGGGTATCTGTGTAAAACCACTTGGAATACTTTGGCTATTTTCTTATAACCACTTGGAATACTTAGGCTAGTTTCCTATCATAATCAAATATGTGAGATGTACATAGTACAGCAACTGTATGGAATTGATGAGGACTAACATTGGCAGATTATTATGACAATAGTTTGAGTGGCCTTTTGTGGTTGAAACTTTCTGAAATGACTATCTTTTATTATTGGTAAGTAGGTTTTGTTTAAATTATTGCTAGAAAAAATATTCAGTGCTACAAGTCAAAGTGGATAAGTTCAAAATGCCAAAACAGTGGATTCTGAAGAAAATAGAGCTGCTGGAGTATATAATGATGAAAAGTCTGGGAAAGAAATGTTTGATTGGTTGGAAGGAGAAAAGATGCAATTAAAATTCAAAGGCCTCTTCTCCCAAATACTAGTAGACAGGATCATAGATTCTCCATAATTCTGTTAGGTGTAATCTAACCTGAAGAGAAAATGTACAGTCTGTACCTCAACAGCATGTTGGTTTACTGTATTATGTATACAAGAGCTGAAATGGAATGAGCTGTTTTTTTCTTTGAATTTCATATTTTAGCATGGTCACAGTAGGGATAAAGGTGTATTCGTGGAAGAGGTAAATGTCATGTTCAAACTGTATTACCTCAGTGAGGCACAGCAGACAGGCTGGCAGATCACTTGTTGACTGATGTTGCAATGAGTTAGTTTTCTTTGAATGCAATATAAGCAGTTGTGAAGAGTAGTTGTGTAAGTAAGGTAATCTATTGTGCTATATTATGTAAACCTTGATCAAAGCACCAGTGCCATATCTGTTAAGTGCTGCTGTCATAGGCCTCTGCAGAGCTACCTGTATCACCATGTCAGAGGTTTTTAAGACTTCATAAAGATGCACATCACCACTACTATATGGAATCATGTGTAGGACACATGAATTGTGGTTCTTACTAGCCATTACACCAACTTTCCTGCAACAATTCATTTTACTGATGAAACATTCTCTTAATCCAGTATTGTCAAATTTAAACATCAAGTCTCATTAGAGCACTAGTGCAGGCTGCAGGAACTTTGAATTTGTGAGGAAGGGATATTTCTAGATTCACAGGCATATTGGAAATATAGGTTTTGGTTTACTCCATGCAAAAACATTTGTTTTCATTGTATATAAAAATAAATAATTTGGGAAACTGACTTCCATTATTTCTGAGTGCTAATGTTTAGGCCATAGCCAAGAGCATCACCTACCTTTATGAGTAGCATAATGCTTATATCAGCATCCTTTCTATTTATGTTTTCATAACAGGAAGTAGCAGTAGGTGTAGTAAGGAATAGTCCCAGGGATTCAATAAACTCTGTGTAGACCTTGCATGATGCTAACACAGAGTGCATGTGTTTGTGAGCTGAGCAGCAGTGCTAACTGCATATGCATGCCATGCATTGTGCTTGCGTGGATACAAGTGATGTTTCATGGCCAGCAGCATGATGCAGAGCAACATGAATCCAGATACAAAATGCAAACAAGTTTGCCTATGGGCAGACCTGCTCTGTGACATTGAGCTGACATCCACAATCACTAACAGGGGTTAAAATAACTGAAACAACTTCAGTATTAACACATTATAGAAAACTGTACTCAGTGCAATGTATACTACAACAAGTTTTTCCAGACTGAAATAATGTATGCTGTGGTTATCAGCATTGCCAAATACAATATAACCTAAATATGCTAGGCAGGGAAAGTGTGCTGATTAAATTGGCCACAGACATGAATGATAGGAATAGAAAACAAGAAACTGTGCATGTAAAATATGGCAATGTTCCCAAGATAGGATATGTCAAGTTATGTACACTTCCAAGACAAGTCATTAACATAACATGGAACACATATATAGATAACATAATAATACTGCTAACACCTTCTGTGTACATCATCACACATGATAATATATATCTGTGATTGTTACACAAGGTTACATGTCAATTCAGATGAGTAACTGTGATATAAACATCACTGACATGCCACTGGAGAGGACGTTTAGCAGGGATACAGAAACAGATGTATGGGCATGTTGTGATGACTCATGGACAACTGTCATCTGAAGCAGGCCCAATCAGAAACAATTTCAAAATATCAACAACATTAATTTGTGACATTGCAAGAATATGTGAGATTAATGTATTATACATGTTCTGCAGGAATAGATGTGTTATAACTATAATAATTCTCAATATTTTATAATAATAATTCACCAATCCTTTTCTGAAAATAAACTCTCATTGGAGGGTTTAAGTGGGACAGTGTTAAACCTAGAGTTGAAATCAAGTGCTGTCCTGGCCATTTTAGAAGTTGGTATGACACATAAGCCACGTCACAAATCCAACGATCAAACTCATGCCATCAATGTTGTAAGTGATGTCCGTCTGACAGTATGAAACACATCACACATGCATCTTCTACAACATCTCTAAGGGAAGTCTGCATTGTCAATTCCTAATAGGTATACATAACAAAAAATAGCTCTGCATGGGTGGCAAAATGTGTGTAAGCTCACCACACCAAATGAAATACACTTGACTAAAGCATCCCTGGCTAGCATAGGAATTGACCACATTTAATAGCAATGGATAAACTGAAGCATCTTCAAGTAATGCTTGAATTAAGAACTAGTGTGTTACAATGAATGGCACAGTAGAATGTGGTACTGATGGCAAGGCATCAACTATGCCCATGTGCAGAGAAACTACAGCAGTGCAAAGCCTAGTGTTAATGATCAAGGAAGCTGTCACTGTGATAATTTGTTCACATAATAAACAATGCATAGAGCACACTCTATAAGGACATGCCAAACCTACAGACTTGTGCCATACAATCACTGTCACTCTGACATTGCCAGTGAAAATGTTATACTGGCATGAAATCATGACATACATGCATGCATGTATATGTTCATGCAAAATATCAAGTGGATGTGATGTCCTGCTATGTCTGCAATATTGTAAAGATACACTATAGCTGAACTTAGGATACAATTGAAGTTCATACCTTCATAGGATAGTACTAGACTAATGTTCCAAGATGATATAAAAGCCTAGCCATATTTAACACAAGGTTCACACTTTTAAATATCTATGTGAAAAAGTTCACACAGTTATAAGCCTACACTACCATTAGACCTAATGGGAGTTTTTTCTGCAATTCTAAAGGGGTGGTCTATGCTGCCCTATGCAGGAAGTGTAGTGGATTTTACATAGGGAAGACCAAAATGAGGATTAAAGAGAGAATTTATGAGCTCGTAGGAGATATAGCTAAATTTAAATTAAATAATGCTCTATTTAAACATGTACACAAATTTCCGGGTCACAAATTTAGATTTGTGGTGATCAAGGGGGTGAAAACAGATCCTAGAGGTGGACCATGAGAGGACTTGTTAGAATTTAAAGAATTATGTTGGCAAATTAGATTACATGCCCAGGTCTTCCCAGGTCTGAATGAAGCTGTCAATATTGGGAACCTTTTAAGGCTTCGTTCTTACATAATATAACAGCTTCTGTTTTATATAGAATCTTCACAGTTCTTTTGTCTGGGGGATGAACCAATTTATTGACATTATGTATTTAAGATTGTATTCGGTTTATTGTTTTTTTAATTAGATTTTATTTAGTACTTGGTGTATTCCAACATTTAATTATTTTATTGGAATAGAGGTTTTATTGGTTGAGAATGTCATGTGTTGTTTTTCAAAACTGGTATTTTAATTAGTTTTTTTGTGTTGTTTTTGTTTGATATTCTGAAGAAGTCAGTTGTTACACACTTGAAAGCACTAAATAAACCTTGGGTTTTGTACTTGTGGTTACTGCATCCTGGTTTTGTATTCTGAATTTCATACTGTCAGACAATACTTTATAGCAGATGACATCATCAGTGTCGGGTGAAAAGATGATGTTAGTTCGGTCTGTCACATGCTGCTCTAAAATGGTAGACAGTAAGACAGCTAACTGAGCACACACACAGACAAGTTGACTCCAGTGAGATTAGTGCCCCTACATAGCTAGTTACTCTAAGTTAGAGAGCTGAGTACTTAATACTAATGCCACAGTACAAGTCTGAGTTTCACACTGTCAGACAACACTTTATAGCAGATGACATCGGCAGTGTCTGGTGAGAAGATGATATTAGTTGAGTATGTCACGTGCTACTCTAAAATAGTATACAGAAAGACAGCTAACTAAACACACACACACACATACACACACACACACACACACACACACACACACACACACACACACACACACACACACACACACACACACGTTGACTGCAGTGAGATTATTGCCCCTACTTAGCTAGTTA
Organism: Protopterus annectens; assembly: GCF_019279795.1. Classification (NCBI taxonomy): domain Eukaryota; kingdom Metazoa; phylum Chordata; order Ceratodontiformes; family Protopteridae; genus Protopterus; species Protopterus annectens. The sequence goes on along the minus strand of NC_056743.1, from coordinate 1,869,024,659 downwards.
CTCTATGCTAGAGAGCACAGCACTTACCACTAATGCCACAGTACAAGTCTGAGTTTCATATTCTCAGACAAGACTTTACAGCAGATTACATCATCATCAGTGTCTGATGAGAAGAAGATGTTAGTAGGAGTGTGTCACATGATGCTCTAAAATGGTATACAGAAAGACGGCTAAGTGAAAACAAATGCACAAGTTGATTTCACTATTAGAACCCCCTAACTATTCTAAGCTGGAGACCACTGTATTCAACACTAGTACAACAGCATAAGTCTGCTTTTCACATTATCAGACAACACTTTATAGCAGATCATGACATCATCTGTGTCTTGTGAGAGGAAGATGTTATTAGGAGTGTCTCACATGCTGCTCTAAAATGGTATACAGAATGACAGCTAACTAAACTCAAATGTATAAGTTCACTGCACTGAGATTAAAATTGTTACCTATCTAGTTACCCTAAGCTAGAGAGCACAGTACTTAACACTAGTGCCACAAGTTTGACTTTCTTATTGTCAGAGAACAGTTTATAGCAGATGACATCATCAGTTTGTGTTGGGAAGATAGATTATTTTTCTCTGCTTCCATACTTCTTTGCCATTTCAGTTGGTGCAGCCCACTTTGCTCACCTTCACTTCGCTTGGACTCACTCCATTCCCCTAACCTAACCCAAAATTCTACCCACCTCTACTATCCCTACGCTTATACCTAAATAAAACCCTCCTCTTCCTATGCATAACTCCTCCTCTTCCTATCCACGCAACCTATCATTTTTCTACCTCTCATCTGTCACTAACACCCACTACTCAAATCATACCATCCATATCTCCACCCTTGAGGCTTCACCTATCTAATCGTACCTCTCTTCCACAGCACTCCTCAGCCTCCCTCTCATTGTTTACGCCCATTATTGCATCCTACTACACTCCTTCTCTTTATCATTCTTTTCTTCTTTTTATATGTTATATCTCTATAGTTGTCCTCTTTCTTCTCCTTTCAGGCTTCTCTCTGATCCAAATTCTTAGCACACCATATTCTACATACCTATTCAAATTCCTGCCTAATTATATTTAATTCTTTTTATTTTTTAATTATTTTTTTCAGTTCTTTTTAATTCCATCTATAATGTAATTATATATACATATACCATCTATTCTTCATGATTGTCTTTAAGACTCTTGTTTCTAATACATACTAAATATGTTCCTCATCCCATGCATCTGCTCCTGCTACTATCATACCTTACATGCTATATGATACCTATTGCACCAATTTCTCAGTCCCCCACCCTTACTCATATTGTCTATGTCACCTGCCAGCTGTTCACTGTCACTATCACTTCTAGATTATTTGGCTTATCCTCTATCTCATTTTCAGATATAAAATTCTTAACCCTTCTTCCAACCCATATAAGGTAACATTCAAATGTAATACTAAAATAACTAAACCCTCACTAGTGCATTCATACTGTAAAAAGATCTTATTATGCAGCAATATGCACCCAAACCCAGGTCCCAATTGCCTCTCTTCTCCAGCCACTCTCTCTTCTACTGTAACAGCATCTACTAAAAATATGAAAATCATATCCCTGAATATTCAAAGTGTAATAAATAAAGTCTCTGGATTTCACTCCTGGATCACTCATTACTCTCCAGATATTATTATTCATACAGAGACGTGTCTCAAACCACATATAAAAGACTCTGAAATCCCCCCACCCAGCTATACTATCATCTGCTCTGACAGATTAAATAAAAAAGTGGTGGTGTAGCAATCATGTTTTCTAACCATATCTCTGTCTCTCCTTCTGTTTGTCTACCTAAATTCCTCTCTGCTGAGATCCTTGTATCTCACTGTAAATTAAATGAGCATAAAACACTATATACAATTGCCCTATATATTCCCCCAGCAAATAAGATCCTTATTCTGAAAGACATCTTACACTGGTATCTAGGTCTAGTTCTCATGAAATAATAATTCTTGGTTATGTCAATATTAACAGGCAACTCTTCACATCACACTACACTTCCACTGGTACCAATCTATACAGTTTCAAATAACTCATAACATCCCATACTCACTGTGAGGCTGCCAGCCCAGCTAGCTTGAATTTTGTAAATAATTCAATGTTATTCCTGAATATTAATATGATTTGTATGCTTGTCTTACAAATGTATGAAAACTATGTTATGTGGATATTAAACTACTGGTACAGAAGTTTGTGTTGAACTGTATGTTATGTACTGAGCTTCAAGAATGTAACCACAGTGTACCCTACTGAAAAAGAACAGAGTTAACTTGCAAACTCTAAGGAAATAAGTGAATTGTTTTACAATTGAATTTATCTCGGCAAGAAGACAGGATGTCTACAGCTAGAAGTCCTTTCTATTGTCTGGAAACAGAAATAATTACAGGTTTCAAATGTAAAAGTGTTTAATTGTTTTACAACTTCCAGTTCTAGGCAAACGTCTGAGAGATAAGTATTTTTGACAGAGAGGTGCTAAATTTTAAGTTTCTGTTAGCCTGGGAACTGAAGCCAGAGGTTACAAAGAGTGATGTCATCCAGTTGACCCAGCAGTAATGTGTTAGTTATTAATTTAAGAACTATCTCTCAGAGAAAGTCTGTGCATTTTGTTTCTTGTCTTTGGACATAAAAACATCCATTCAGCACTTCTCATCTGTATTTGCCTTGCTCTGTAAGTAAGATTTAGGTATAGTATTTCTCTTAGAGATAGGAATATAGTAGGAGTAGTTTAGATGTTTTCTGTATTTATTTGAGACTGTCTGCAATGTTGTTTTAAATTATTTCCTGTGATCCTGAACTCTCCTGTCACTGAGTTGATTCATTAAATATTGTCTTGTTCTTTTATTATTTATTATTAAATATATTTAAACCTTTTAATTGTGGCTGGTTTGTTTAGAGATATTTAAGCTCTTAGAGTACTTGCATATGTATTTGGTGACACTGCACAAGCCACTATAATTGCTTTAGTCTTGCTCACACTTACTATTTGGTAATAGTACATTAAACAGTAGAATTGGTCACCCTTTGGTAAGGGCCTTATAGTAGCTGATAAGTAAGGGTGGTGGGTGGCAGTGATTACTACCTTATAGTATGGGCAGAAGGGGACATAGCTAGTGAACCTGTGCCAGCCTTCCCCAGGAGTGTCTGCGTGTTTGTAATTAAATCAAATCTCAAAGTGTGTGTGTGTGTGTGTGTGTGTGTGTGTGTGTGTGTGTGTGTGTGCGTGTGTGTGTGTGTGTGTGTGTGTGTGTGTGTGTGTGTGTGTGTGTGCATCAGCTACTTGGGCAGGGACATGAAACAAAGCACTGGTTGGCCAGAGAGGGTGCTGGAGGTTTTGGCTTGACCACACTGCTGAGATCTTAACCCTATAGCAGTGCCAGTGGGGAGTCTTATTGGGGATCTGAAGAGAGAGGGAGAAGCCATTGCCAGGCTGACTGTGATCTCTGTATGACCTTAAGGGAAATTGTACTTTACTGTATGTGTATTTGTCATCCTCCCAATGTGCACGTCCCTCACTGGTGGTAGTGGTGAGGATTGAGGGTCCTTGATTACTGGCCCAATGCAGGGGTGTCACATATTAATTCATTCTCCCCCCTGAAAACTCAAGCTAGTTTTTCAAGTGAGCCTTGAGAAACATTGCTTCTGAGGGTTGAGCCTATCTGGGAAAACCTTACCCCATTCCCTGTCTTGAGAGCCCATCTGCTTTGGTATTGCTAACCCCACTGTGGTGCTGCACTGTCATATCATATGCTTGCAACCCTAGGCTCTACCTTAGTAACTTGGCATTTTTCTGGCTTGCTCAATATAGCCACATTAAGAGACTGAGGTCTGTAACTACAGTGAATTTCCTTCCATACAGATAAGGCTTTAAGTTTCTGCAGTACCCACACTATGGCTAGACATTTATTTTCAACAGCTGCATAGCATTCCTTCCTGGGTTGAAGCCTACAACTGAGATAAACCACTGGGTTCTCTTCCCCTCTGAAGAAATCTAAGTACACCCCCTTCCCAATGGTTTGAAGCATCCACCTATGCAACAAATTCTTTGCTGTAATTTGGACTGGCTAACACAGGGGGTCCTCCCAAAGCTCCTTTAAGCTGTTGGAATGCCTGCTCACATACTGGGGTCCACACTACCTTATCTGGCCTATTTGTCCTTGTCAGGTCTGTGAGGGGAACAGCTATAGTACTATAGCTGGGGATTAACTTTCTGTAGTATCCTGCTGTCCCTAAAAATGCACTCACCTGCTTTTTGGTAACAGGTGCAGTCCATGCCTGAATGGCTTCTACTTTGGCAGGTTCTGGCTTGATCTTACCATTCCCCATTCTATGTCCCAGGTAGGAGACCTCGGCCATACCCACCTGAGATTTGCTGGTCTTAATGGTCAACCCTGCCATGTACAGTCTGCCCAGCACCTCCCTGACATGTTGAAGGTGTTCTTGCCAGGAATGGCTGTAGATGGCAATATCATCTAGGTAAACAAAGGCAAATCTCCTGCTCCTGCTGGGATATAATCTACCAGCATCTGGAAAGTTGCTGGGGCATTTTTCATCCCAAAGGATATCTTTGTGAACTCATACAAGCCAAAAGGAGTCACAAAGGCTGATCTCTCTTTAGCATTGGGAATCAAGGGCACCTGCCAGAAACCCTTGGTAAGATCAGTGGTGGTAAGATACTTAGCACTGTCCAGCTGCTCTAGGGCTTCATCTGTCCTAGGCATGGGGTAAGCATCTGACTCTGTGTGATTATTTAATTTCCTGTAGTCCACACAGAATCTGGTGCTGCCATCCTTCTTTGGTACCAACACCACTGGGGAGGCCCAGGGAATTCTGGACTGCTGAATTACCCCTAGTTCCAATAATTCCTGTATCTCCTCCCTCAGAGTCTGTTTGACTCTCTCAGGCACCCTATGAGGGGCCTGCTTAATAGGCCTTTGTGGCCTGTATACACATGTTGCTGCACCAAGTGGGTGCACCCTGGTCTCTGTGAACATGTCCCCAAACTCCTGTAACACTGCTCAGACTTCTTAAACCTGGGTAGGGGATAGCTGCAGGGACAATGCTATCCCTTCTGCTGCAGTGTCAGTCCTAGGATCACGGAGAAGATCAGGCACCAGATCTCTCTCAGACTCCTCCTGCAATCCACTGCAAATATTCAGCACAAGAGCCTCCCTACCATGGTAAGGTATCATCATGTTAACATGGTACAATTTGTGCTCCTGCCTCCTGCCTAGCAGTTCTACCATATAGTTAATATCACTGAACTTCCTTACTACCTTGTAGGGTTCCTTCCAAGCTGCCTGCACTTGTTGTGTCTGACAGGAATGAGAACCATTACCTGCTGCCCTACAGCATACTCTCTAGCTCGAGCATGTCTGTCATACTACACCTTTTTCCTGCTGTTGCTCTTCTGCCAGGTTATCCTGGGCCAAGCCCTTGAGTTCCCTGAGCCTTGTCCTGAGGTTTAGGACAAATGCCACAACAGACTCCTTGTGGGATTCACACTCACCCTCCCACTCATCTTGAATTAAATCCTGAGGTCCCCTCACCCTATGTCTATACAGCAACTCAAAGGGTGAAAAACCTGTGGATTCCTGGGGAACCTCTCTGTAAGCAAACAACAGACAAGGCAAATATTTGTCCCACTCCTTCTTGAACTGGACTGCAAATGCCTGAAGCATGGACTTGAATGTAGAGTTTAATCTCTCAACAAGACCATTAGTCTGGGGATGGTAGGGGGTGGACTATAGGTACTTTACCCCACAGTACTTCCACAGACAAGCCAGCAGGTCTGACATGAAAGTGGCACCTCTGTCAGTCAGTATTTCTTTTGGGGAACCATGCTGAAAATCTCTAACAAAGAATTTGCCACCTTTTCTGCCTCAATGGAGGACAGCGCCACTGCCTCAGGGTATCTGCTAGCATAATCTACTACCACTAGGATATACTTTTTCCCTGTGGAACTTGCGGTACTCAGAAGCCCCACAATATCCATAGCTACCTCTGAAATGGCTCCTCAATCACAGGCAAAGGCATACAAGGTGCATTCACCTTGTCTCCTGCCTTGCTACCTTTTGGCACTGCTCACGGGTCCTGCAGTACCCTGTTACATCTTTGGAAATCCCAGGCCAATAGAAATTTTTATGCAGATTTATACAAGATTGCATAGGATTACAGTTTCAAAGTACAATATCGATTGGTATTAACAAGATTTGCCATAGTTTAAAAGATTAAAAATAGGATAGTACATGGAATATTGCACCCTGGAACTCAAACCCTTGTCCAGGCATCTCACCCTTGAAAACAGCTTTTAAATTTAACTCCTGCTTTATAGACTTAATAGCCAACCTCTATTAACCTCTACCCAACACAGCTTTTGCCCAGATCATAGCACAACAACTGTCCTTGATGTCTTTTTGGACCATGTCATCAAAGCCAGAGATAACAACAGTTTAGTTTCTTCCCTCTTTTTAGATCTCTCTAAAACTTTTGATATAGTCTCACATACCAAACTACTCTCAAAAATGTCTGTTTTAGGCTTTTCCAATACAACAGTCACTTGGTTCTTAGCTACCTATTTAACCGGCTATAATCAGTTAATACAAGTGTCCCACAAGGCTCCATTCTTGCCCCTTTCCTTTTTATAAATGATCTGCCTACATCCTCCCAACAAGCTACACTTATACAATATGCAGATGACTCCACTGTCATTTGCTCATCAAATAGTCCTTCCCAATTATAATCTGTCACTCATCAGGCTTTAAACTCTATTGAAAACTGGCACAGAAACAATCAGCTTTTCCTAAATCCAAATAAAACAAAACTGCTGTTATTTCTCCCCAAATCCCAAACACACATAAAATACACCTTCAAAATATCATCTCTCAACAATACTGAAATTAAAATTGTACCTCACACAAAGTTACTTGGTGTCATAATAGATGTTCAACTGAAATTTGATCTTCGTATTCAAAAGTGCATAAAAACAACACACCAAAATTGGGCATGCTCTATAGATCAAAAAAGATTCCTTACCAACTTCTCAAGAGTTGATCTAGCCAATACATACCTCCCTCCTTCACTAATATATGTCTCACCCATTTTCACTAACATTCAGATCTCCCTAAGATCAAAACTTGAGCTTTGCTATAACAAACTAGCTAGATTTGTAGCCAGTCAGTCATACAACTCCCACTATTTGCTCCACCTCCAATATTTAAACTGTCTCAAGTTACCTCACTACCTTAAGTTCACCAAACTCCTCCTTGCTCATAAAATAGTATATAAATCCTCATCCTTCCAAGCAACCAGCATGATTCTTAACCATTACCTCCCTAATCACCCTCTTCGCTCAACTGAGAAACACCTCCTTGAAATCCATAAACCGAAATAATCTGTCAGTCACTGACTATATTCCTACTCAGTAGCCATGGTCTGGAACAATATTCCTGCAGATATTAGAGCAATGCCATGTAGTCACATATTCAAACAATCTCTAAAGAGATTTCTCTTTAGCTCCTGGCTCTGACTGAATGCTCTTATTAAATCAAAATGTGCTTTAATAAAATATTAGTTTAAGGGTGTGCACACACAACAAAGTATTAGTTTAAGGGAGTGCACACTTATGCAACCAGTGTGTTGTATCTTTTTTATTTTTTATATTGTTTTCCCCTAACATGTTTGTTTTTCAATTGAATTGTACAAGTTCTAGGTCACATTAGAGGTGGGAGAAGTTTTGAAATGATTTATTGTTGTCTCATTTTTTTATATCACAAACATTTGGCATTTTAACAGGGGTGTGTAAACGTTTTCTATCCACTGTATCTAGTTGCACAGGTTAGAAAACACAGTACTTAACAAAAACACCACAGCACAAGTCTGACTTTCATAGCATCGCAGAACATGTTTTAGCAGATAACATCATCAGTGTATGTTTCAAAGAAGATATTGGGAGGGCTGTAATACACTGCTGTGTAGTCATTTATAACTGAGACTTGAATGATGACATTAAGACACAGACTCATAGTTTTCTATCTACACACACACACACACACACACACACACACACACACACACACACACACACACACACACACACACACACACACACACACACACACACACACACACACACACACACACACACACACACACACACGGTTACACAGAGGCTTAATATTCACGCCATCACAGAAGTCTGATTTTTTTCATTGCCAGAGTGGTCTTTATACAGAATGACATACTATTATGAGGCTTGTGTGCAAAATGTGGACTTTGGATTTGCCTTTGTGCTTGCAATGTGCAAAAATGCATTAACAACAGCTACTTAACCTATATGCAATAAGTTGTCATGAAGGTGTGTTGCAGAAGTGGGAAATACATCTCTGTTTCTAAATATGTTGTATACATAATCCACTCACACACACACACACACACACACACACACACACACACACACACACACACACACACACACACACACACACACACACACACACACACACAAATACACGCACACATTTTGTAAACAGCGTGAATGAAAGTGTTGATGTATGAGTGTTCATATTCTGATGATTTAATGTCCACAGTAATACATTTATCAGACAGTCTCAGTGTCTAGTGTCAGTATAAAGCTTTAATAAATTTAATAGTGTAGTTGTGCTCTTTATTTCTGTATTGTAGCTGACATTAGACCTATTACTAAGATATCATTTCAAGTGCATTGGTCATGAGTCCCTTCCCTTCTGTTGTGTTTTAAAATTCCTTTTTATGGGATGGAGAATAACTGGGCAATTACCATAGTAAACATGCCAAACACCTCTTTACATAACATATTGCTAAGAAACGGATTTGCAGTAATGAAGGCAAAGTGTTTGCTCATGCAAGATCCACATTCAATGAATACAACTTGAACTTGAGAAGTAGTTATGAATATATGCTACATGAGAAATAGCTGACAGATACAATGTTGTTCATACTGTAGTTTATATTGTACATGTGTCCTAACTTTTATGACATTAAGAACTGCTGCTACTGCCTTTGTCATTTGTGCAAAGTTGGGCGACAAACAAATGTGCTTCTTGATTTACTGAAAAATAGCTATATTTCTGTTGGTTTACCTGGCTTCTCACAAACAGGCTAAGTGGCAATGTGCAGCCATCAGTAGTATGGACCATACTGAGTGTAAAAAATACACCTGCTACCTAGCTCTCCCTGTGGCAGCAGGTATAAGAGCGGTGAGCTCACAGTCAGATCAGAGATGACATAGGATTCAAATCCAGCTCAATCAATTTGTTACAGATGGTGTTAGGATGGCATTACACAAGCAAATGTGACAAGCAATGACTATGGTAAAATATGTAGATTCCACAATTGTTACCAGAAATGCCTATCTCTATAGAGTTGTACAGCTGTTTTGCAGGCCTCTCTGCAAATCACAATTTAATTTTGTCTACGGTTTCTAGAAATTACAGGGGGGGGTACATGCTTGAAATTATTATTTCTGACTCGGCAAATAAGCTATTTGTGTCTGGCCATATAGACTGAAAAGCATGTGCAATTTGCTTTGCCACAGTAAGGACAGTTTGCATATGACATTAGATGAAGATTTCATCCAACATCACTGGAACATTTCATTAACAGAATCCTACAGATGCTTTTAAAACATTCCAAAGTACATGAACACTGATAAACTACTGTATTAAGGTAACATGTTAGTATTATCCACCAGCACAGTCACATCAGTTTGCAGACACAATCCATCATCTTAACAGATAGACACACATAACTGCAAATTACAGAAGATTTAAAACATTGCACAGTACATGAGCACTGATAAACTACTGAATTAAGATATCATGTTAGTATTATCCATCAGCACAGTCACATCAGTTTGCAGACACCATCCATCAGACTAATAGATGCACACACATAACTGAATATTGCAGATGATTTAAAACATTCCTCTGTACATGACCACTTGTAAACTGATATACACACACATAACTGAATATTACAGATGATTTAAAACATTCCACAGTACATGAGCAACAATAAACTACTGAATTAAGGTAACATGTTAGCATTATCCAACCGCACAGTCACATCAGTCTGCAGACACCATCCATCAAACTAATAGATGCACAGTAAATGTCTAGTAGCCAGCAATGAAATAAAATATGACAATATTTCAATATCTTTAGCATTAATTGTGTCAACTGAAACCTGATTTCAAATTGGTCAACCAGACCTGACAGTTTGTACAAGTGCAAAATTTTACTGTCAAAGATTGTATATAAAAATGTACTTGACAAGTAATGGAATAAAATCATTTGACAATATCACAATGTCTCTCATCTTAAATATGTTTTCAAATTACTTGAGTGGACCTGATAGCTGAAAATAGTACACTGCTGTTCTGTAAAATTTAATTTAAAGGTACCACATCCATCTGTAACCCATAATGGATATGAAATATTGCCAAAAACATTCTGAGAAACCCGCTTGCTGTTGGTAAGTTGTATGCAAAGTTCAAGACGTCAGTCACTGTAGTAGTAACACTGCTTTCCTTTTTGGCCTCTGGGTCAGCAGAATCAGCACATCAAAATGTGTAGCTGTCTGAAGTATGTGGACTTGATGGCTGACCTGTGAAGAGCATGAAACACATCAGGGTATATAGTAATGCTAATGTAGAGTTGCTGCTACACTAGACCAAATGAGAACTTCTACACGTAAACATCAATGCACCTTGCAAAAAAGTTAATACTGTCTCATGACTGCAGATGAACGCTACACTAGCAACAGATCAACCAGGTTTCTTAAGGATAATTCAGCCTTCAATTGCAGTCAACTACACTACAAGGTGTCTTAACAGTATGACTTGGATTTTAATGCATTTAAACATTGAAAGAACTGGAGTGTTTTGTGGGAGTGACCCATCTGTGGGTGTGGCTGAAAAGGGATGTTCCTTGTGTTTGGTGTGGGTGGGGTTTAAGGGGCGCCAGAACAGTACTTCGCCTAGGGTGCCGTTTCAGCTAAGGCCGGCCCTGCAGACACCATCCATCATGTTAACAGATACACACACATTACTGAATATTACAGATAATTTAAAACATTCCACAGTACATGAGCACTGATAAACTACTAAATTAAGGTAGAATGTTAGTATTATCCACCAGCACAGTCAAATCAGTCTGCAGACACCATCTGTCAACTTAACAGATACACAAACATAACTGAATATTACAGATGATTTAAAACATTCCACACTACATGAGCACTGATAAACTACTGAAGTAAGGTAAGATGTTAGTATTATCAGCACAGCCAGGTCAGTCTGCAGACACCATCCATCAACTTAAAAGATACACACACAACTGAATATTACAGATGATTTAACACATTCCACAGTACATGAACACTAAAAAACTACTGAATTAAGGTAAACTGTTAATATTATCCACCAACACCATTTATTTTTATTTCCAATCCCTCCCTGAGCTAACTTGTTATTTAGCCTGAGCTTTCTCTCCCTCTAGTCTATTTTTACTTCCATAGAGACCCACTGAATATTACTGTAATCTCTGCTACTGCCCACTAGATATCACCCTTTCCCCATTAATATCTTTTTGTACCAGTTTTCTATTTCTACCCTATGCTGACTATTTCACCCCTCATATTCCTATCCCTTTCTTCTTCCACTCTTACCCTTTCCTCCTAAGCTACCCTACTTACTTGGCCTCAGCCAGCTTCTCTGATAATTTTTCCTTCCTCTTTCATTTACTTTGTGTATCCCTCCTCCGTTCGCCCTGCGGGCTCACTCCGCTCCTCTCCCTACCCCCAATTCCCTCCCACCCCCAGGGGTCCTAACCTTATAGTTCTATGGTCACACCCCTTATCCTTACCTTCCTATCCCTCTCTTTCCTGCTAAACTTGAAACCCCTCCCATATTTATACCCCCCTCCTCCTCCCACCTCCTCTGTTATTACCTGCCCACCTATCCTGTGACTTGTATCCCTCCTTCCTGCTCTGTTATCCTTCCACCTACATACCTCAAATCCTTTACCCGCCTCTCCCCTTTCTTAACCCTATAATATTCATAGCTCTCCTCCTTCCATACCCTTTATCACCCCTAGCTCTCCTCTTACTTTTTCTATATTATTCTCCTTACTACCTCTTTTTACCCTCATCTTGTACCCTTACTCTAGGTAACCTTTATTCTGGTTTCACTTCTAAAATGGCTCCCCATTCACCCACATTCTTTATACTCTCAGTATTACTCCTAACTACCTTATTTTCAGCTCACCTTGTTACCTTCTTTGAAAACTCACTTAATATCCACCCTCACAACCTAAAGAAATACACATCTTCACTCTTTACTTCTCTCACGTCATTCTCAAATGTCACTTCTACCCCCAGCTATCTTCTACCTAAGTTTCATAGGCACTCTCACCTAAACTATGCGACTCTCTCAGATAGAAAAATAAAACTGCCTTCTCTTCTTAAGAGCAAATTCACTTATAAACCTGAAAATCCCACCTTACAAGATGGAGACATTCACCCCAACCCTGGCCCCATACATCCCTCCCCTCAAGTATCTAGACCAGGCTCCAATAATACCTTCCTCATAGGGCATCTTAACATACGAAGTGTAAACAACAAAGTATCCTTCCTGCATGCCCTCCTTGACACGCACACACGGTTTTGACATTTTCTGCCTAACAGAGACATGGCTCAAGCCAGCCACTAAAGATACTGAAATTATACCACAAGGCTACAATATACTTAGACTTGACCGATCAAAATGAAAAGGTGGTGGTGTAGCAATTCTATTTAAAAATCACCTCAATATCTCCACCCTTCCAGCCTGTCCAACCCAATGTAGTAAAGTAGAAGCCATAATCTCTAAACTCCTACTAAATCCTAAAAAATCCCTCTACATCATCTGCATGTACATACCTCCATGTGACAACATACCCATCTTAGAAGATTTTCTTAGATTTTCTTAGTTGGGTTTCCACCAACTTCCCCTCAAGAAACCATAATTCTCGGTGACTTTAATATTGATTATACTATTAATACTGAAAATCCATCCTCTCACATAAACCTAAATGGTTTCACCCAATCTATTACCTCTACTACAAGACTTAATAAGCCCAGTAAGAAAGAGAGTATCCTAGACTGGATAGTCACAAACAAAGTCAACATTACTTATAAAGTAGGAACTCTGCCAGATGACCTCAGTGACCACTGCTTAACTTATATTACAAGAGAAAAGACTGAGTGTCTAAACCCCCCTAATATAAGAAAAATATGTTCTACCAAACACTTCAAAATAGACCTATTTCAAAATGAACTCAAATCTTGTAATTGGAACCCCTTAAAATCACTTCCACTTACAGATGTAGTATCATTCTTTAACTCCACCTTCCTGGCCATTCTTGACAAACATGCTCCAGAGCGTAGCATTAGAATGAAAGCTAATACAGCCCCTTGGCTCTCTCTTGAAACTAAAAAACTAATGCTCTCTAGAAACAAGGTCTGGGTCAAATGGAGACGCCTTAGAAACAACTTTGATTTTCTCTATTTTCCCAGCTTAGGAATCTTACCAAAAAAGCTATAATCACTGATAAAAGAAAATACTACTGTGAACTTCAAGAAACTAATTTCAATAAGCCTAAGCAATTTTGGTCATCAATCAACAGACTTCCTTCACCAGGAACAACCAAAACTCCCTCCCCCCTTGATGCTGACCCTGACACCCCTCTCCTAACTGCAAATGCCTTTAACTCTTTCTTCTCCGAAACTATTCAATCTCTTGCGAGACAACTGAATACCAACAACTTCTATCCTCCTAATAATCTAGTTGATTCTTCTTACAACTTTTCTCTACAACCTATCCCTACCTCCTTCATCCATAAACTAATTCACAAACTGAAACCTTGTACCCCCTCTGCTGACAAACTCCCTTCTCTATATCTTCAAAAGGCTGCCAAAGAAATTGCTTACCCAATATCTATACTCATTAATAGGACAATCCAAAAGGGAACCATCCCTGATATCTGGAAAGTCTCTCATATTATCCCGCTACACAAAGGTGGTAACTGTATTGACTACTCTAACTTCAGACCAATTGCTCTTCTGTCTCCCCTAGGAAAAATCATGGAGAAATGTATTCATCAGCAACTTGTACAGTATCTCTCCTTACACAACATAGTAGCTAACTGTCAACACGGCTTTAGACCTCATCATAGCACCACCACTGCCCTTCCTTTGTAGACACCATCAACAAAAATCCTAACAATAACCTTCTCTCCTCTGCTCTATTCATTGACCTCTCCAAAGCATTCGATATGGTCAACCACTCTTCCTTAATCCACATCCTTGAATCCCTCTCATTTGATAACCTTGCCATTAAATGGTTTAGTTCTTATCTGAATAACAGACAGCAAGCCGTTCTTTGGGATAACCACATCTCTTCATTACTGCCCATCTCCATCGGAGTCCCTCAAGGCTCTATTCTTGGTCCTCTTCTTTTCTCCATCTATATTAATGATCTCCACACTGTAATCCCTCAAGCTACCTGTATTCAATATGCTGACGACTCTACCATCATATGTTCAGCCTCTTCCTCCACAGATTTAATCTCACTAACTCAAGAAATTTTGAATACAGTAGAAACATGGTTTACTAGACGGTACCTCCTTCTGAATGCTAAAAAAACCAAACTTCTCCTCTTCTCCCCCACCACTCGAACCTCTTCACCAAACTTCACCATCCTGTCTAACAACGCCACTGTCATCTCTCCTGACTCCACAACTAAACTGTTAGGTATAACCATTGATAACAATCTCACTTTTGATCAACACATCAACAACACCATCAAACTAGTGAACAGAAAAATAGGATCCTTATACCATATTAAACCTTTTTTAACCCCAACTACCAGAGCTATTATTGCCCACTCCCATCTTTTATCCACTCTCTTTTATGCCTCACCAATCTTAACCAACCTTAAGAAAACCAACCTAAACAAACTAGCTACCTGCTACCTACAATAACATTGCCCGCTTCGCCACAAGTAACCCTTTCAGAACCCATCACTGCCATAACTTCAAACTTCTAGGCTGGCTTGAACTACAAAACTACCTTGCAATCGCACAACTCACTATTGCCCACAAAATACTACACCAACCTGATAACACCCCTATACTCTCACAACTCTTAGTCCCCTACAGCAATCTTACCTCCCTTCGATCCTCCTGTAAACTCTTGGCCAGTTCTATTAAGACTAACAACTCAGCTGGCGACTCTTTATTCACTAATTCTCTAAGTAGAACTTGGAATCTCTTACCTAGGGATATTACACAGATTACTTCCTTACCCCTCTTCAAACAAAAAATTAAACTATACTTCCAAAACCACTGGCTTTGTTCTTGTAGTACACCAGACTAACTTCTCTCCTTATCTCCCTCCTTTCTCCTACTACTATGTGTATCTTAGTCAGTCTAGCTAATACCTTCTATCCTTTGACCCCTGAACTTCTTTCCTCTCTCTAACCTTCTCCTTTCTTTCTCTTCCCCCTCTTCTCTTTGCCTTCTCTGTCTCTTTCATTCCCTTATCTTCTGCCTTACCTCCTCTTTTCTAACTTGTGTGACACCCCTCTTCCTTATTTGTCCTCTGTACCCTAATCTCTCGCTATATTTTAATATGCTTTTTATTTCCTTTTTCCAATTTTATATCCTCTCTAATTCACTTCGTATTTTGTCCTTATACAATTGTATGGCTTATCTATTTCTTGTTTGAGTTTATCAATTAATTAGTTTTTTTTTACTAACTTGTTATATTGTTGTATTCTTGTGTGGAGCTTTTCTCCCCGGGCCTCTAGTGAAAATGGAAATATATCCAGCTAGACTAGCCCAGTCAACAAATGTAAAATAAAATGTAAAATAAAATAAATAAATCAACTTAACAGATACACACACATAACTGAATATTACAGATGATTTAAAACATTCCACAGTATATGTGCAACAATAAACTACTGAATTAAGGTATATGCTAATATTATCCATCAGCACAGTCAAGTCAGTCTGCAGATACCATCGATCAAACTAATAGATGCACACACATAACTGAGTATTACAGATGATTTAGAACATTCCACAGTACATGAGCCTGATAAACTACTGAATTAAGGTAACATGTTAGTATTATCCACAAGCACAGTCACGTCCATCTGCAGACACCATACAAAACTTAACAGATACAAACATAACTGAATATTACAGATGATTTAAATCATTCCACAGTACATGAGCACTGATAAACTACTGAATTAAGGTAACATGTTAGCATTTTCCATCAGCACAGTCACGTCAGTCTACAGACACCATCCTTCAACATTAACAGATACACGCACATAATGATTCCACAGTACATGAGCACAGATGATTTAAAACATAACACAGTACATGAACACTTATAAACTACTGAATTAAGGTAACATGTTAGTATTATCCAATAGCACATTCACATCTGTCTGCAGACACCATCCATCAACTTAACAGATATACACACACATAACTGAATATTACAGATGATTTAAAACATTCCACAGTACATGAGCAACAATAAACTACTGCATTAAGGTAACATGTTAGTATTATCCACCAGCACAGTCACGTCAGTCTGCAGACACCATCCCTCAACTTAACAGATACACACACATAACTGAATATTACAGATGATTTAAAACATTCCACAGTACATGAGCACTGATAAACTACAAAGTTATGGTAACACGTTAGTATTATACACCAGCACAGTAACGTCCGTCTACAGACACCATCCCTCAACTTAACAGATACACACACATAACTGAATATTACAGATGATTTAAAACATTCCACAGTACATGAGCACTGATAAACTACAAAGTTATGGTAACACGTTAGTATTATCCATCAGCGCAGTAACGTCCATCTACAGACACCATTCATCAAATTAACAGATACACACAGATAACTGTATATTACAGATGATTTAAAACATTCAACCCTACATGAGCACTGATAAACTACTGAATTAAGGTAACATGTTAGTATTATACATCAGCACACTCAAGTCAGTCTGAAGACACCATCCATCAGACTAATAGATGCACACGCATAACTGAATATTACAGATGATTTAAAACATTCCACTGTACATGAGCTCTGATAAACCACTGAATTAAGGTAACATGTTACTATTATCCACCAGCACAGTCACATCAGTCTGCAGATGCCATCCTTCAACTTTTACATATACACACACATAACTGAATATTACACATGATTTGAAATATTGCACAGTTCATGTGCACCGATGTTGTTGTTTGTCTTTTCGGCTTTTCCTGGTTAGACGTCACCACAGCAGAACTCTGGTCCACTTATGACTGGCAGTCGATTTTTTTTTTATGGTGCCGAGCTGCTTGCCCGATGCCCAACCTTCAGTGAAGGCACGCCCATTCACGCATGTCTTTCGAGGCCACTCGACCGTGGGGTGGACATGTAGACTCCACAGAAGGCACTCCAGCCGAGAATCGAACAGGAGAACCTCTTGCTGTGAGGTAACAACACTACCGCTGTCTGAATTAAGGTAACATGTTAACATTATCCAACAGCACAGTCACGTCAGTCTGCAGACACCATCCATCAGCTTAACAGATACACACACACATAACTGAATATTACAGATGATTTAAAACATTCCACAGTACATGAGGACTGATAAACTACAAAATTAACGTAACATGTTAGTATTATACACCAGCACAGTCATGTCCATCTGCAGACACCATTCGTCAACTTAACAGGTACACACACATAACTGTATATTACAGATGATTTAAAACATTCCACAGTACATGAGGAATTATAAACTACTGAATTAAGGTAACAAGTTATTATTATCCCCCACCACAGTCATGTCAGTCTGCAGACACCATCCCTCAACTTAACAGATACACACACATACAGATGATTTAAAACATTCCACACTACATGAGCCCTGATGTTGTTGTTGTCTTTCGGCTTTTCCCAGTTAGGGGTCGTTACAGCGGAACTCCGGTCTGCTAATGATTGACAGTAGATTTTCACGAAAGCTGAAGTGCCAGCTCCACATTTAACCTTCAATGAAGGCATGCCCATTTACGCATGTTTTCCGAATGCCCACCCAACCGCAAGGAGGACATGCAGACTCCACACAGAAGGCACTCCCCGTGCTCCAGCCGGGAATTCAATGGGAGAACCTCTTGCTGTGAGGCAACAATGCTACCGCTGCATCACCGTGGAAGATTACTACTACATGAGCACTGATAAACTACTGATTTAAGGTAATATGTTAGCACTATCCACCAGAACAGTCAAGTGAGTCTGCAGACACCACCCATCACCTTAACAGATACAGACACATAACTGAATATTACAGATGATTTAAAACATTCCACAGTACATGAGCACTGATAAACTACTGAATTAAGGTAACATGATAGTTTTATCCACCAGCACAGTCAAGTCAGTCTGCAGATACCATCCATAACTTAACAGATACACACACATAGCTGAATATTAGAGATGATTAAAAGCATTCCACTGTACGTGAGCACTGATAAACTACTGAATTAAGGTAACATGTTAGTATTATCCATCGGCACAGTAACCTCAGTCTGAAGACACCACCCATCAACCTGATAGATACACACACATAACTGAATATTACAGATGATTTAAAACATTCCACAGTACATGAGCAACAATAAACTACTGCATTAAGGTAACATGTTAGTATTATCCACCAGCACAGTCACGTCAGTCTGCAGACACCATCCATCAACTTAACAGATACACACACATAACTGAATATTACAGATGATTTAAAACATTCCACAGTACATGAGCACTGATAAACTACTGAATTAAGGTAACATGTTAGTATTATCCATCGGCACAGTAACCTCAGTCTGAAGACACCACCCATCAGCCTGAAAGATACACACACAAATGAATACTATAGATGATTTAAAACATTACACATTACATGAGCAGTGATAAACTACTGAATTAAGGTAACATGTTAGTATTATCCATCCACACAGTCACGTCAGTCTGCAGACACCATCCATCAACCTAATAGATACACACACATAATTGAATATTACAGATAATTTAAAACATTCCACAGTACATGAGCAACAATAAACTTCTGAATTAGGTAACATGTTATTACTATCAGCACAGTCAGGTCAGTCTGCAGACACCATCCATCAACTTAACAGATACACACACATAACTGAATATTACAGATGATTTAAAACATTCCACAGTACATGAGCACTGATAAATTACTGAATTAAGGTAACATGTTAGTATTATCCATCAGCACAGTCACGTCAGTCTGCAGTCACCATCCATTAACTTAACAGATAGACACACATAACTGAATATTACAGATGATTTAAAACATTCCACAGTACATGAGCAACAATAAACTACTGAATTAACCCCAGGATTCATGAAGCTTGCACCAGGTGCAGGCGTAGCATCAGCAATCTAACACCAAATATGACCACCGCACAATTTAGCTATGAGCTGTTTCCATGTGCACTACCTGCGTACGCTATGCCTGCACAGCTCCCTGCGCCTGTATGCTAATCACCCCATGCACAGCAGTGTAGCATGCAAATGAAGGTATATAGTGATTCAGGAAGTGGTGCAGGTGTTGTGTAAGCATACACAAATGTAAACTGAAAAAAATGGTTTACATTTTTCTAACATAAAATCAGAGCAATGACAGCAGACCAAACTCATGTATTACACTGTTAATTTATGCCAATGGCTAAATATATAGCCACTGGCAAAAAAACAACATGCACAAAATATGAAAAAAAAGCATTTAATATTATACCCACACTAATGCAAAGTTAATGTGCAGGGCATCGTTGCGCAAAGGGGATCACAAGGAATATACAAAAATATAGAATAAAACTTCAATGAAACACATATCATGGTTTCCCCATAATAGTCAATGGCAGGCATGCTACACCAAAATCATGGCGCAAGGGTTGCTAAGTGGCAGTGACAGTGTTATTCATAGTAGCTAGGAATTAGTAGGCAATGCCATGCAAATGAGAGAGTCGCAGATTTCCCGCTGGTGTAAGGATGCACAAAACAGTGTAGCGTTATAACACCGAGGGGAGTCCTTGAGATAAAAATGACATCAAGAGAGCTATGTTTAGTGGAGAGTACACAAGGTAACTGAGTATGCATGTGAACAGAGAAGAAAACATGCATAAACCTGGTAAATGGGTATGTGCGTTGCGCATTGCAGCTGAAACAGGAAGGATATAGGAAAGAAATAAGGAAATCCTGCAGCAGTGAAATTGGAGTACAAATGGCTAATTAGCACCTAGGAGCCTACAGTGGGCCATTGAAAACAGCAAACAAGGTTGCAAGCAGCTACCTCCAGAACAGGGAAGGGGAGGGGCTGTTCTGCAAAGAAAACAGCAAAGTGTCAAAGCAGAACAAAGGCGATATTCAGTATATCAGCTACAAGGCACAATTTGCCATTACTGGGTAGGGAATGCACAAAACAAGAAAGATGGCAGGTGTATGCACACCTGATAATGGGAGGGGATCCAGGTCTAAAAGTGATTTACAGAGCAACAGAGTAAGCAAAGCAGGCAAGCAGATATCCACAGTAAAGCCCCCATACTTGCAGTACTCATTGCAAAACCCATAATTAAGACATGCAGCAGCTGGAATAGTTCATACACACCCACATACATCAGCGGCATCCTTAGCATAATACTATAAAGTTTGAAAGCACCTCACACACATGTGTGTATTCCCATACACTCTGGACCAGTGGTATATACAGACGGGGAACTTTTATTATGTACATGTTAGGGGCTGCTATAGCTTTGATCCATCAGCATGTTTTGGAGACTGAAGGTGGTGTGGAGGATGATGCACACGACCACCGCAGGCACCAGAGGAGGAGGAAAGTGTTCAAACTCAGGCTAACCTACCAGGGGCAACATGATCTGGAAATAGTAGAGCATTACAGGGTAGACAGGGACACCTTACAGCATCTTGTGGACCTGTGCCTGCCACGCCTCACAGCCAGAACAAACAGAGGGGAACCCATCCCAGTCGATACGAAGGTATGTGTAAGCCTGAAAATACTAGCTACAGGTACCTTTCTAAGACCATCTGGTGATATCATGGGGATCTCACAGACATCAGCATCCAGGGTACTGCACCAGTTCCTGGATGCCATGTTACCACATGCCAATGAGTACATATACTTCCCCTGAATGCAGGAGGAGTTGGCCAACATTATGCGTCTCTTCCACTGTGCGGCAGAATACCCAGAGGTACTGGGTGCAATAGACTGCACGCACATACACGTCAAGTCACCACCCGGTGAGCAGGGAAGGCGCTACATAAACCACAAGGGATACCCCTCCATCAACTGCCAGATCATGTGCAATGCTAAGGGGATTATCATGGATGTGTGTGCTGGCAGCCCTGGAAGCTATAATGACTCCCACATCTGGCATGCCTCACAGCTGTATCAGTTATGTGCCAAGGGGGACATCCCAAATGTCCACCTGGTGGGGGATGCTGGCTATGCACTAGAACCGTGGATGATGACTCCCATCAGAAATACACACACACCCATGCAGAAAAGCCATAATGAGGCACACGCACAAAACAGAATCATCACAGAGCATGTGTTTAGGATGCTTAAATCATGGTTCTGTTGCTTGGACATATCTGGTAGAGCCTTGCAGTACTCTCCAGGCACGTGTGTCCACATCTTCATAATGTGTGCCATGCTACACAATATGGTCCTGCAGAAACAGCTGCAGCAGGGACAGAATGGTGAAGGAACTCACAGCCCACCACTATTGCCAAGGGCCCCACAGACACAGAGGTACTCAGACCATGAACACCCTGAGCCAGCCCCAGTAGGCAGATGGAGGCATGCCCAGTATGCCCATGCCTTGGCAAAGAGGGAACGTATAGCACACACACTGACAGTGTAGGCACCTAGGGACTGACACCCTTCTCTACTTGCACACACAGTAAAAATGGATGGCACACACACAAGACTACCTGTACATTGTCATGTATAGGCAGTCTACTGTGTGCATCCAACATAGGCAGCCCTCAACTATTGCACACACAACAGCCAGTGGCACAAGGTAAGTCAACACCTGAACAGTAAAGCAAGCTATCAGCATATTCAAATACTGTATGTATAGATTCATAGGTAGGTACTTGGCCAACTGCCAGAGGCCAGTCATAAGTCCAGCCAAAATGTGTCAGCGTTTGGCACCCCATTGAGTCATTAACTGTTCCTTTGTGGAGCAGAGCCAATGGTGGGATCCCTGGGATGCATCTACCATTCCCCATCCACCCTTCAAGGATTCTCTTGCAGAGTGTTAGTGAGGGGCTCTGTAAAATGTAGATAGGGATGTTGTTCTAAAGTATGGGGAGTGTCTGTGACAGGAAGCTGTCCCTCCAGCATCTTCCGGTTATTGTTGTGGCGAGGTCACCTCACTACAGTGTGTGGCTCACTGTGACATGGATTCTCATAGGTGGAGCATAGCCATCAAGCCAGAGTTTGACATGGCTGTGTTGGTCAGCGGAGATCACCTCTGGGTAAACGAGATGCCACTGTGTAAAGCAGGAGTGTATCCAGTCTGGCAGCATAGGCCATATGTTGGAGGCCAGTATTCCCCTTGGTGAGGTACATTCGTGGACCCCCCAGCTGTTGGACGTGTAGTCTGAGGTACATCCCACATAGATTATTATACCCTATGATGGGACTGATGAGTGAAGACTAAAGGGGCACTATAACCCCAGTATGTCTATATGGGAATCCTTTAGTAGTCAGATGGCCTACATAGAAGGATGTCCTAACTACTGTGGAGTTATGATTGTCACAGGGGAGATCACTATCTACCTTAGTCCCCAGATACCCCACTACCTCATCTGTATTAAAGAGGCCGCCACTCATGTGTTAATATGTGGGTGCCAATTCCACTTATGGAATGACCATGCAGTTAGTGGCACTTGGCTGGAGGCCATGTCAGTGGCATCCTGTGATATTCTCTGTGAGGCCACCTGAGGGATGTCCATGTCAACTGGACTATCAATCATGGCTCCCAGTTTGCAGTCATTGCCAAACATGTTATGCCGTAGTCCACCTGTGTTTGCCTGTACATCTGAGACATATATGCCAAACAGTAAGGCTCCCAGGACTGAGTCCTGTGGGACACCAGTCGTGACTGTTCAATAGTTGGACCTAGAGACCACTAGTCATACCATATGGGTTGTGTGTGTAAGCCAGTTGGCAACCCAACCTGTGATGTATGGGTGAATGCACAGGCTGGTGTGTTTATAGGTTCATAGGTTCATAGGTAGATACTAGGCGATATGCCCTAGGACATTTACAAGCCTAGCCAGAGTGTGTTTGGCTTTCACCACCCTTTTAGATTAGATGACTGGGCCCTAGTATAGTAGGTCACAGAAGATAGCCCATTTAAGGTTAGTTTAAAGTGCCCCTGTCTAGCAGTGACACAGAGGAGATCCCAGGGGTAAATCTACAGTCTCCCATCCAATCGTCAAGATTCTTCTTGAAGAGGGTCATTGAGGGGCTCTGCCTAACATGGATTGGGATTTTGTTCCAGAATGAGGGGAGACTCTGGGATATGAATCTGTCTCTCCAGCATGTCCTATTTATTTCTCTGCTGAGGTTTAAGTCACTGGAGCGTGTAGCTCTAAGAGAGTTGGATTTCCTGAGGGGGAGCATGTCCATTAATTCTGGGTTGGACATGGCTTTACACGTCAGGCACAGATCACCTATGAGTAGGCAGTAAGCAACTGAGTAGAGCTGGAGTTTCTTTAGTCTAACTGCATAGGGCATCTGCTTGAGACCCTTAATGCTCTTGCTGAGGTACTTTTGGGGTCTTTCTAGTTGTTTCAGGTGTCATGCTTGAAATTATTATTTCTGACTCGGCAAATAAGCTATTTGTGTCTGGCCATATAGACTGAAAAGCATGTGCAATTTGCTTTGCCACAGTAAGGACAGTTTGCATATGACATTAGATGAAGATTTCATCCAACATCACTGGAACATTTCATTAATAGAATCCTATAGATGCTTTAAAAACATTCCAAAGTACATGAACACTGATAAACTACTGTATTAAGGTAACATGTTAGTATTATCCACCAGCACAGTCACATCAGTTTGCAGACACCATCCATCATCTTAACAGATAGACACACATAACTGCAAATTACAGAAGATTTAAAACATTGCACAGTACATGAGCACTGATAAACTACTGAATTAAGATATCATGTTAGTATTATCCATCAGCACAGTCACATCAGTTTGCAGACACCATCCATCAGACTAATAGATGCACACACATAACTGAATATTACAGATGATTTAAAACATTCCTCTGTACATGACCACTTGTAAACTACTGAATTAAGGTAACATGTTAGTATTATCGAACAGCACAGTCACATCAGTCTGCAGACACCATCCATCAAACTAATAGATGCACAGTAAATGTCTAGTAGCCAGCAATGAAATAAAATCTGACAATATTTCAATATCTTTAGCATTAATTGTGCCAACTGAAACCTGTTTTCAAATTGGTCAACCAGACCTGACAGTTTGTACAAGTGCAAAATTTTACTGTCAAAGATTGTATATAAAAATGTACTTGACAAGTAATGGAATAAAATCATTTGACAATATCACAATGTCTCTCGTCTTAAATATGTTTTCAAATTACTTGAGTGGACCTGATAGCTGAAAATAGTACACTGCTGTTCTGTAAAATTTAATTTAAAGGTACCACATCCATCTGTAACCCATAATGGATAAGAAATATTGCCAATAAAATTCTGAGAAACCCGCTTGCTGTTGGTAAGTTGTATGCAAAGTTCAAGACGTCAGTCACTGTAGTAGTAACACTGCTTTCCTTTTTGGCCTCTGGGTCAGCATACAGCTGCAGAACCAGCTTATCAAAATGTGTAGCTGTCTGAAGTATGTGGACTTGATGGCTGACCTGTGAAGAGCATGAAACACATCAGGGTATATAGTAATGTTAATGGAGAGTTGCTGCTACACTAGACCAAATGAGAACTTCTACACGTAAACATCAATGCACCTTGCAAAAAAGTTAATACTGTCTCATGACTGCAGATGAACGCTACACTAGCAACAGATCAACCAGGTTTCTTAAGGATAATTCAGCCTTCAATTGCAGTCAACTACACTACAAGGTGTCTTAACAGTATGAGTTGGATTTTAATGCATTTAAACATTGAAAGAACTGGAGTGCTTTGTGGGAGTGACCCATCTGTGGGTGTGGCTGAAAAGGGATGTTCCTTGTGTTTGGTGTGGGTGGGGTTTAAGGGGCGCCAGAGCAGTACTTCGCCTAGGGTGCCGTTTCAGCTAAGGCCGGCCCTGCAGACACCATCCATCATGTTAACAGATACACACACATTACTGAATATTACAGATAATTTAAAACATTCCACAGTGCATGAGTACTGATAAACTACTAAATTAAGGTAGAATGTTAGTATTATCCACCAGCACAGTCAAATCAGTCTGCAGACACCATCTGTCAACTTAACAGATACACAAACATAACTGAATATTACAGATTATTTAAAACATTCCACACTACATGAGCACTGATAAACTACTGAAGTAAGGTAAGATGTTAGTATTATCAGCACTGCCAGGTCAGTCTGCAGACACCATCCATCAACTTAAAAGATACACACACAACTGAATATTACAGATGATTTAACACATTCCACAGTACATGAACACTAAAAAACTACTGAATTAAGGTAAACTGTTAATATTTTATTTTTATTTTATTTTATTTATTTTACATTTGTTAACCGGGAGAAATCCGACTGGATACATGTCCATTTTCAGCGGAGGCCCGGGGAGAAAAGCTCCAAACAATACAGATAAAAAACATTAAAAATAAGTCAAACAACAATCAAGTGAAGATTCTGTTTCCATACTAGATCTAATGAGATATTAAATAAATACATTATAAGGATGTGATAGAATATGAAAAGGTAATGACATAGTAAATATTTATAATATTACTATAAAAAATTTCATTTCAAAATTTCGACAGAATAAAAAGAAACAGGAGAAAAATCTATATCATGGGGTACGAAGTCAGCTATTCCTAAGAGAGAAACTGATGGATAAGGTCTATTGTAGTAGAGTTTATTCAGGAGAATGTTTAAGAGGATTTAGATTTGTATAAAGGAAGGGAGTCCATATCAGAGCCTAGGAATTGTTAGTCAGGAAATGAGCATTGGCATAGCCAGTGCTTCTGAAAGTGGTGAAACAGTTGTTTTTTGAATTGGGGTAGAGAGGTAGTGGTAAGAATACTAGTGGGAAGAGAGTTCCAGACTTTTCCTACAGCGTTTGTAAAGA
Source organism: Protopterus annectens (assembly GCF_019279795.1). Classification (NCBI taxonomy): domain Eukaryota; kingdom Metazoa; phylum Chordata; order Ceratodontiformes; family Protopteridae; genus Protopterus; species Protopterus annectens. The sequence goes on along the minus strand of NC_056743.1, from coordinate 1,868,998,087 downwards.
GTGCATCGCCTCCTACGTTATAAGCTTTGACCATTTTCAGGAGTGGGTTTTTCCAGCGTAGACTATTTAGGTTAGTATATGGTAAGATTAAGTTCTCAAGTGAGGGACATTTGTTAGGGTATTTGAGTATTTTAAATACCTCAGAGAGTTGGGTAACTCTAACAAGGTTGGGGAGTTCTATCCATTTTAGGTTTTTTAGGTTGATACAATGATGGGTCCTATATGGGGTTCCTGCTGCAAATCTTGCTATATGACTGTATGAGCTAGATAGTTTATCTAAGTTGGTTTTGTTCAGGTTAGTGAATATTGTGGATGCATAAAGAAGGGTGGAGAGCAAATGTGTCCGGGCAATGGTTACTTTAGCCATTGGGGTTAGGAAGTTTTTGATTCTATACAGCGATCCTAGATTTTTGTTCACTGTTTTAATGGTTAAGTTGATATGTATGTCAAATTTCAGTTTATTATCAATAGTGACTCCTAGTAGTTTTGTGTGAGGATCTGGGGAGATAATAGTACCATTTTGGGATGTTATAGAGAAGTCAATAAGATGAATTTTGTGGGTTGGTTGAAAGAGCAATAATTTAGTTTTTTTTGGATTTAGGATTAACTGACGACCAGATAGCCAGTTTTCTACTTTGGTAAAGCAACTTTGAGTTTTTGTTAATAGTCTGTCAGGAGATGTATCCGAACAAACTAGTGTAGAGTCATCCGCATATTGAATACAGATGGCCTCGGGAATGGCTCTATGGAGATCATTAATGAAGACCGAGAAAAGAAGTGGACCTAATATGGACCCTTGAGGGACTCCAATGGTATTAGGTAGTAAATTGGAAAGTTTATTCTGCCAGAGTACTGCTTGTTTCCTGCCAGAGAGGTAGGCTTTGAACCAATCTAGTGTTAAGTTATCCAGGTGGAGATTTTTTAAAGTGTCCAAAAGTAGTTGATGGTTGACCATATCAAATGCTTTTGATAAATCTAAAAAGAGGGCTGAAGACACTTTTTTGTCATTGCGGTTGTGATTTATTGTGTCTGTAAAGGAGAGAAGGGCTGTTGTGGTGCTGTGTTTGGGTCTGAAGCCATGCTGAGAACTGGTTAGAAGGTTGTTATGGATAAGATATTGGAGGAGTTGTTTATGCATACATTTTTCCATAATTTTGGCTAATGGGGACATTAAAGCTATGGGCCTATAGTTAGATAAATCAGTGGAAGTCCCCCCTTTACGGAGTGGTATAACGTGGGATATTTTCCATAACGTCGGTATGGTTGACTCAGTATAGGTTCGATTGATAAGGATAGAAACCGGGTAGGCTATAACATCTGCAGTTTTTTGTAGGTATTCTGCTGGAAGTAGGTCTGCAGAGGGGGTAGATGGCTTAAGTTTTTGTAATAGGGATCTAATAAAAGATATTGGGACACTTTTTAGGTTGAAGGTGTTTATAGTTTGTGTTAAATTATCAACAACCGTTGGGTTGTTGGTGGATAGTTGGTTGGCTAAGGTTTTGATAATGTTTGTAAAGAAAGTATTAAAGGTATTAACTATTTCTTCAGGGTCTTTATTCGTTGCTATTTCAGGGGTCGGAGTAGACAATTTACCAGGGTGGAGAAGGTTATTCAAGCCTGCCCAGAATTTCTGAGGGTTATTTTGGTGCTTATTCTGTAATAGGCAATAAAAGTTTTTTTTGTCAGTTACTAAGGCTTTTTTCGTTTCATTTCTTAGTTGTTGGAATTTAGATGGTCTCTAAGATGGATTTGGTTGTACACCAGGTATTCCAAGCTTTATTTCTGAGTTTTATTTTAAGTTTAGATTCAGTTGAGAGCCACGGGGCAATTTTAGTTTTAGTTTTGATGAGTCTTTTGGGGGCGTGAGTATCTAGTATGGATAGGAAAGTGGTGTTGAAGTGTTCTACTGCTTCCTCTAGGGGGAGATATTTGAGTGCTGTCCAACTACATGATTTCAGTTCATTTTTAAATTTTATGAGGTCAAAATTTTTTTTGTTTCTTACTGATCTATATACTGGGACAGTGGAGTGGCCAGGTTTATTTTTAGTAATGTATGTAATAAGGTGATCACTCATTTCATTTGGCAGGGTCCCGGACATATACATCACTCCCACAAAACACTCCAGTTATTATCCACCAGCACCATTTATTTTTATTTCCAATCCCTCCCTGAGCTAACTTGTTATTTAGCCTGAGCTTTCTCTCCCTCTAGTCTATTTTTACTTCCATAGAGACCCACTGAATATTACTGTAATCTCTGCTACTGCCCACTAGATATCACCCTTTCCCCATTAATATCTTTTTGTACCAGTTTTCTATTTCTACTATGCTGACTATTTCACCCCTCATATTCCTATCCCTTTCTTCTTCCACTCTTACCCTTTCCTCCTAAGCTACCCTACTTACTTGGCCTCAGCCAGCTTCTCTGATAATTTTTCCTTCCTCTTTCGTTTACTTTGTGTATCCCCGATCCGTTCGCCCTGTGGGCTCACTCCGCTCCACTCCCTACCCCCAATTCCCCCCTACCCCCAGGGGTCCTAACCTTATAGTTCTATGGTCACACCCCTTATCCTTACCTTCCTATCCCTCTCTTTCCCGCTAAACTTGAAACCCCTCCCATATGTATACCCCCCTCTCCTCCTCCCACCTCCTCTGTTATTACCTGCCCACCTATCCTGTGACTTGTATCCCTCCTTCCTGCTCTGCTATCCTTCCACCTACATACCTCAAATCCTTTACCCGCCTCTCCCCTTTCTTAACCCTTTAATATTCATAGCTCTCCTCCTTCCATACCCTTTATCACCCCTAGCTCTCCTCTTACATTTTCTATATTATTCTCCTTAGTACCTATTTTTACCCTCATCTTGTACCCTTACTCTAGGTAACCTTTATTCTGGTTTCACTTCTAAAATGGCTCCCCATTCACCCACATTCTTTATACTCTCAGTATTACTCCTAACTACCTTATTTTCAGCTCACCTCGTTACCTTCTTTGAAAACTCACTTAATATCCACCCTCACAACCTAAAGAAATACACATCTTCACTCTTTACTTCTCTCACATCATTCTCAAATGTTACTTCTACCCCCAGCTATCTTCTACCTAAGTTTCATAGGCACTCTCACCTAAACTATGCGACTCTCTCAGATAGAAAAATAAAACTGCCTTCTCTTCTTAAGAGCAAATTCACTTATAAACATGAAAATCCCACCTTACAAGATGGAGACATTCACCCCAACCCTGGCCCCATACATCCCTCCCCTCAAGTATCTATACCAGGCTCCAATAATACCTTCCTCATAGGGCATCTTAACATACGAAGTGTAAACAACAAAGTACCCTACCTGCATGCCCTCCTTGACACACACACGGTTTTGACATTTTCTGCCTAACAGAGACATGGCTCAAACCAGCCACTAAAGATACTGAAATTATACCACAAGGCTACAATATACTTAGACTTGACTGATCAAAACGAAAAGGTGGTGGTGTAGCAATTCTATTTAAAAATCACCTAAATATCTCCACCCTTCCAGCCTGTCCAACCCAAGGTAGTAAAGTAGAATCCATAATCTCTAAACTCCTACTAAATCCTAAAAAATCCCTCTACATCATCTGCATGTACATACCTCCAGGTGACAACATACCCATCTTAGAAGACTTTCTTAGTTGGGTTTCCACCAACTTCCCTCAAGAAACCATAATTCTCGGTGACTTTAATATTGATTGGAATACTATTAATACTGAAAATCCATCCTCTCACATAAACCTAAATGGTTTCACCCAATCTATTACCTCTACTACAAGACTTAATAAGCCCAGTAAAAAGAGAGGATCCTAGACTGGATACTCACAAACAAAGTCAACATTACTTATAAAGTAGGAACTCTGCCAGATGACCTCAGTGACCACTGCTTAACTTATATTACAAGAGAAAAGACTGAGTGTTTAAACCCCCCTAATATAAGAAAAATACGTTCTACCAAACACTTCAAAATAGACCTATTTCAAAATGAACTCAAATCTTGTAATTGGAACCCCTTAAAATCACTTCCACTTACAGATGCAGTATCATTCTTTAACTCCACCTTCCTGGCCATTCTTGACAAACATGCTCCAGAGCGTAGCATTAGAATGAAAGCTAATACAGCCCCTTGGCTCTCTCTTGAAACTAAAAAACTAATGCTCTCTAGAAACAAGGTCTGGGCCAAATGGAGACGCCTTAGAAACAACTCTGATTTTCTCTATTTTCCCAGCTTAGGAATCTTACCAAAAAAGCTATAATCACTGATAAAAGAAAATACTACTGTGAACTTCAAGAAACTAATTTCAATAAGCCTAAGCAATTCTGGTCATCAATCAACAGACTTCTTTCACCAGGAACAACCAAAACTCCCTCCCCCCTTGATGCTGACCCTGACACCCCTCTCCTAACTGCAAATGCCTTTAACTCTTTCTTCTCCGAAACTATTCAATCTCTTGTGAGACAACTGAATACCAACAACTTCTATCCCCCTAATAATCTAGTTGATTCTTCTTACAACTTTTCTCTACAACCTATCCCTACCTCCTTCATCCATAAACTAATTCACAAACTGAAACCTTGTACCCCCTCTGCTGACAAACTCCCTTCTCTTTATCTTCAAAAGGCTGCCAAAGAAATTGCTTACCCAATATCTATACTCATTAATAGGACAATCCAAAAGGGAACCATCCCTGATATCTGGAAAGTCTCTCATATTATCCCGCTACACAAAGGTGGTAACTGTATTGACTACTCTAACTTCAGACCAATTGCTCTTCTGTCTCCCCTAGGAAAAATCATGGAGAAATGTATTCATCAGCAACTTGTACAGTATCTCTCCTTACACAACATAGTAGCTAACTGTCAACACGGCTTTAGACCTCATCATAGCACCACCACTGCCCTTCTGTCCTTTGTAGACACCATCAACAAAAATCCTAACAATAACCTTCTCTCTTCTGCTCTATTCATTGACCTCTCCAAAGCCTTCGATATGGTCAACCACTCTTCCTTAATCCACATCCTTGAATCCCTCTCATTTGATAACCTTGCCATTAAATGGTTTAGTTCTTATCTGAATAACAGACAGCAAGCCGTTCTTTGGGATAAACACATCTCTTCATTGCTGCCCATCTCCATCGGAGTCCCTCAAGGCTCTATTCTTGGTCCTCTTCTTTTCTCCCTCTATATTAATGATCTCCACACTGTAATCCCTCAAGCTACCTGTATTCAATATGCTGACGACTCTACCATCATATGTTCAGCCTCTTCCTCCACAGATTTAATCTCACTAACTCAAGAAATTTTTAATACAGTAGAAACATGGTTTACTAGACGGTACCTCCTTCTGAATGCTAAAAAAACTAAACTTCTCCTCTTCTCCCCCACCACTCGAACCTCTTCACCAAACTTCACCATCCTGTCTAACAACGCCACTGTCATCTCTCCTGACTCCACAACTAAACTGTTAGGTATAACCATTGATAACAATCTCACTTTTGATCAACACATCAACAACACCATCAAACTAGTGAACAGAAAAATAGGATCCTTATACCGTATTAAACCTTTTTAAACCCCAACTACCAGAGCTACTATTGCCCACTCCCATCTTTTATCCACTCTCTTTTATGCCTCACCAATCTTAACCAACCTTAAGAAAACCAACCTAAACAAACTAGCTACCTGCTACCTACAATAACATTGCCCGCTTCGCCACAAGTAACCCTTTCAGAACCCATCACTGCCATAACTTCAAACTTCTAGGCTGGCTTGAACTACAAAACTACCTTGCAATCGCACAACTCACTATTGCCCACAAAATACTACACCAACCTGATAACACCCTGATACTCTCACAACTCTTAGTCCCCTACAGCAATCTTACCTCCCTTCGATCCTCCTGTAAACTCTTGGCCAGTTCTATTAAGACTAACAACTCAGCTGGCGACTCTTTATTTACTAATTCTCTAGGTAGAACTTGGAATCTCTTACCTAGGGATAATACACAGATTACTTCCTTACCCCTCTTCAAAAAAAAAAATTAAACTATACTTCCAAAACCACTGGCTTTGTTCTTGTAGTACACCAGACTAACTTCTCCTCTCCTTATCTCCCTCCTTTCTCCTACTACTATGTGTATCTTAGTCAGTCTAGCTAATACCTTCTATCCTTTGACCCTTGAACTTCTTTCCTCTCTCTAACCTTCTCCTTTCTTTCTCTCCCCCCTTTTCTCTTTGCCTTCTCTGTCTCTTTCATTCCCTTATCTTCTGCCTTACCTCCTCTTCCTCTTTTCTAACTTGTGTGACACCCCTCTTCCTTATTTGTCCTCTGTACCCTAATCTCTCGCTATATTTTAATATGCTTTTTATTTCCTTTTTCCAATTTTATATCCTCTCTAATTCACTTTGTATTTTGTCCTTATACAATTGTATGGCTTATCTATTTCTTGTTTGAGTTTATCAATTAATTAGTTTTTTTTTTTACTAACTTGTTATATTGTTGTATTCTTGTGTGGAGCTTTTCTCCCCGGGCCTCTACTGAAAATGGAAATATACCCAGCTAGACTAGCCCAGTCAACAAATATAAAATAAAATGTAAAATAAAATAAATAAATCAACTTAACAGATCACACACATAACTGAATATTACAGATGATTTAAAACATTCCACAGCACATGTGCAACAATAAACTACTGAATTAAGGTACATGCTAATATTATCCATCAGCACAGTCAAGTCAGTCTTCAGACACCATCGAACAAACTAATAGATGCACACACATAACTGAGTATTACAGATGATTTAGAACATTCCACAGTACATGAGCCTGATAAACTACTGAATTAAGGTAACATGTTAGTATTATCAACGAGCACAGTCACGTCCATCTGCAGACACCATACAAAACTTAACAGATACAAACATAACTGAATATTACAGATGATTTAAATCATTCCACAGTACATGAGCACTGATAAACTACTGAATTAAGGTAACATGTTAGCATTTTCCATCAGCACAGTCACGTCAGTCTACAGACACCATCCTTCAACATTAACAGATACACGCACATAATGATTCCACAGTACATGAACACAGATGATTTAAAACATAACACAGTACATGAACACTTATAAACTACTGAATTAAGGTAACATGTTAGTATTATCCAATAGCACATTCACATCTGTCTGCAGACACCATCCATCAACTTAACAGATATACACACACATAACTGAATATTACAGATGATTTAAAACATTCCACAGTACATGAGCAACAATAAACTACTGCATTAAGGTAACATGTTAGTATTATCCACCAGCACAGTCACGTCAGTCTGCAGACACCATCCCTCAACTTAACAGATACACACACATAGCTGAATATTACAGATGATTTAAAACATTCCACAGTACATGAGCACTGATAAACTACAAAGTTATGGTAACACGTTAGTATTATCCATCAGCACAGTAACGTCCATCTACAGACACCATTCATCAAATTAACAGATACACACAGATAACTGTATATTACAGATGATTTAAAACATTCAACCCTACATGAGCACTGATAAACTACTGAATTAAGGTAACATGTTAGTATTATACATCAGCACAGTCAAGTCAGTCTGAAGACACCATCCATCAGACTAATAGATGCACACACATAACTGAATATTACAGATGATTTAAAACATTCCACTGTACATGAGCTCTGATAAACTACTGAATTAAGGTAACATGTTACTATTATCCACCAGCACAGTCACATCAGTCTGCAGATGCCATCCTTCAACTTTTACATATACACACACATAACTGAATATTACACATGATTTGAAGTATTGCACAGTTCATGTGCACCGATGTTGTTGTTTGTCTTTTCGGCTTTTCCCGGTTAGAGGTCACCACAGCAGAACTCTGGTCCACTTATAATTGGCAGTCGATTTTTTTTTTTATGGTGCCGAGCTGCTTGCCCGATGCCCAACCTTCAGTGAAGGCACGCCCATTCACACATGTCTTAAGAGGCCACTCGACCGTGGGGTGGACATGTAGACTCCACTCAGAAGGCACTCCAGCCGAGAATCGAACAGGAGAACCTCTTGCTGTGAGGTAACAACACTACCGCTGTCTGAATTAAGGTAACATGTTAACATTATCCACCAGCACAGTCACGTCAGTCTGCAGACACCATCCATCAGCTTAACAGGTACACACACACATAACTGAATATTACAGATGATTTAAAACATTCCACAGTACATGAGGACTGATAAACTACAAAATTAACGTAACATGTTAGTATTATACACCAGCACAATCATGTCCGTCTGCAGACACCATTCGTCAACTTAACAGGTACACACACATAACTGTATATTACAGATGATTTAAAACATTCCACAGTACATGAGGAATTATAAACTACTGAATTAAGGTAACAAGTTATTATTATCCCCCACCACAGTCATGTCAGTCTGCAGACACCATCCCTCAACTTAACAGATACACACACATACAGATGATTTAAAACATTCCACACTACATGAGCCCTGATGTTGTTGTTGTCTTTCGGCTTTTCCCAGTTAGGGGTCATTACAGCGGAACTCCGGTCTGCTAATGATTGGCAGTAGATTTTCACGAAAGCCGAGGTGCCAGCTCCACATTTAACCTTCAATGAAGGCACGCCCATTTACGTATGTCTTTCGAATGCCCACCCAACCGCAAGGAGGACATGCAGACTCCACACAGAAGGCACTCCCTGTGCTCCAGCTGGGAATTCAATGGGAGAACCTCTTGCTGTGAGGCAACAATGCTACCGCTGCATCACCGTGGAAGATTACTACTACATGAGCACTGATAAACTACTGATTTAAGGTAATATGTTAGCACTATCCACCAGAACAGTCAAGTGAGTCTGCAGACACCACCCATCACCTTAACAGATACAGACACATAACTGAATATTACAGATGATTTAAAACATTCCACAGTACATGAGCACTGATAAACTACTGAATTAAGGTAACATGATAGTTTTATCCACCAGCACAGTCAAGTCAGTCTGCAGATACCATCCATAACTTAACAGATACACACACATAGCTGAATATTAGAGATGATTAAAAGCATTCCACTGTACGTGAGCACTGATAAACTACAGAATTAAGGTAACATGTTAGTATTATCCATCGGCACAGTAACGTCAGTCTGAAGTCACCACCCATAAACATGATAGATACACACACATAACTGAATATTACAGATGATTTAAAACATTCCACAGTACATGAGCACTGATAAACTACTGAATTAAGGTAACATGTTAGTATTATCCACCCACACAGTCATGTCAGTCTGCAGAAACCATCCATCAACCTAATAGATACACACACATAACTGAATATTACAGATAATTTAAAACATTCCACAGTGCATGAGCAACAATAAACTTCTGAATTAGGTAACATGGTATTACTATCAGCACAGTCAGGTCAGTCTGCAGACACCATCCATCAACTTAACAGATACACACACATAACTGAATATTACAGATGATTTAAAACATTCCACAGTACATGAGCAACAATAAACTACTGAATTAACCCCAGAATTCATGAAGCTTGCACCAGGTGCAGGCGTAGCATCAGCAATCTAACACCAAATATGGCCACCGCACAATTTAGCTATGAGCTGTTTCCACGTGCACTACCTGTGTACGCTATGCCTGCACAGCTCCATGCGCCTGTATGCTAATCACCCCATGCATAGCAGTGTAGCATGCAAATGAAGGTATATAGCGATTCAGGAAGTGGTGCAGGTGTTGTGTAAGCATACACAAATGTAAACTGAAAAAAATGGTTTACATTTTTCAAACATAAAATCAGAGCAATGACAGCAGACCAAACTCATGTATTACACTGTTAATTTATGCCAATGGCTAAATATATAGCCACTGGCAAAAAAACAACATGCACAAAATATGAAAAAGAGCATTTAATATTATACCCACACTAATGCAAAGTTAATGTGCAGGGCATCGTTGCGCAAAGGGGATCACAAGGAATATACAAAAATATAGAATAAAACTTCAATGAAACACATATCATGATTTCCCCATAATAGTCAATGGCAGGCATGCTACACCAAAATCATGGCGCAAGGGTTGCTAAGTGGCAGTGACAGTGTTATGCATAGTAGCTAGGAATTAGTAGGCAATGCCATGCAAATGAGAGGATTAATAGTGAGTCGCAGATTTCCCGCTGGTGTAAGGATGCACAAAACAGTGTAGCGTTATAACACCGAGGTGAGCCCTTGAGATAAAAATGACATCAAGAGAGCTATGTTTAGTGGAGAGTACACAAGGTAACCGAGTATGCATGTGAACAGAGATGAAAACATGCATAAACCTGGTAAATGGGTATGTGCGTTGCGCATTGCAGCTGAAACAGGAAGGATATAGGAAAGAAATAAGGAAATCCTGCAGCAGTGAAATTGGAGTACAAATGGCTAATTAGCACCTAGGAGCCTACAGTGGGCCATTGACAACAGCAAACAAGGTTGCAAGCAGCTACCTGCAGAACGGGGAAGGGGAGGGGCTGTTCTGCAAAGAAAACAGCAAAGTGTCAAAGCAGAACAAAGGCGATATTCAGTATATCAGCTACAAGGCACAATTTGCCATTACTGGGTAGGGAATGTACAAAACAAGAAAGATGGCAGGTGTATGCACACCTGATAATGGGAAAGGATCCAGGTCTAAAAGTGATTTACAGGGCAACAGAGTAATCAAAGCAGGCAAGCAGATATCCACGGTAAAGCCCCCATACTTGCAGTACTCATTGCAAAACCCATAATTAAGACATGCAGCAGCTGGAATATTTCATACACACCCACATACATCAGCGGCATCCTTAGCATAATACTATAAAGTTTGAAAGCACCTCACACACATGTGTGTATTCCCATACACTCTGGACCAGAGGTATATACAGACGGGGAACTTTTATTATGTACATGTTAAGGGCTGCTATAGCTTTGATCCATCAGCATGTTTTGGAGACTGAAGGTGGTGTGGAGGATCATGCACACGACCACCGCAGGCACCAGAGGGGGAGGAAAGTGTTCAAACTCAGTCTAACCTACCAGGGGCAACATGATCTGGAAATAGTAGAGCATTACAGGGTGGACAGGGACACCTTACAGCATTTTGTGGACCTGTGCCTGCCACGCCTCACAGCCAGAACAAACAGAGGGGAACACATCCCAGTCGATACGAAGGTATGTGTAAGCCTGAGAATACTAGCTACAGGTACCTTTCTAAGACCATCTGGGGATATCATGGGGATCTCACAGACATCAGCTTCCAGGGTACTACACCAGTTCCTGGATGCCATGTTACCACATGCCAATTAGTACATATACTTCCCCTGAATGCAGGAGGAGTTGGCCAACATTATGCGTCTCTTCCACTGTGTGGCAGAATACCCAGAGGTACTGGGTGCAATAGACTGCATGCACATACACGTCAAGTCACCACCCGGTGAGCAGGGAAGGCGCTACATAAACCGCAAGGGATACCCCTCCGTCAACTGCCAGATCATGTGCAATGCTAAGGGGATTATCATGGATGTGTGTGCTGGCAGCCCTGGAAGCTATAACGACTCCCACATCTGGCATGCCTCACAGCTGTATCAGTTATTTGCCAAGGGGGACATCCCAAATGTCCACCTGGTGGGGGATGCTGGCTATGCACTAGAACCGTGGATGATGACTCCCATCAGAAATGCACACACACCCATGCAGAAAAGCCATAATGAGGCACACGCACAAAACAGAATCATCACAGAGCATGTGTTTGGGATGCTTAAATCATGGTTCTGTTGCTTGGACATATCTGGTAGAGCCTTGCAGTACTCTCCAGGCACGTGTGTCCACATCTTCATAGTGTGTGCCATGCTACACAATATGGTCCTGCAGAAACAGCTGCAGCAGGGACAGAATGGTGAAGGCCCTCACAGCCCACCACTATTGCCAAGGGCCCCACAGACGCAGAGGTACTCAGACCATGAACACCCTGAGCCAGCCCCAGTAGGCAGATGGAGGCATGCCCAGTATGCCCATGCCTTGGCAAAGAAGGAACGTATAGCACACACACTGACAGTGTAGGCACCTAGGGACTGACACCCTTCTCTACTTGCACACACAGTAAAAATGGATGGCACACACACAAGACTACCTGTACATTGTCATGTATAGGCAGTCTACTGTGTGCATCCAACATAGGCAGCCCTCAACTATTGCACACACAACAGCCAGTGGCACAAGGTAAGTCAACACCTGAACAGTAAAGCAAGCTATCAGCATATTCAAATACTGTATGTATAGATTCATAGGTAGGTACTTGGCCAACTGCCAGAGGCTAGTCATAAGTCCAGCCAAAATGTGTCAGCGTTTGCCACCCCATTGAGTTATTAACTGTGCCTTTGTGGAGCAGAGCTAATGGTGGGATCCCTGGGATGCATCTACCGTTCCCCATTCACCCTTCAAGGATTCTCTTGCAGAGTGTTAGTGAGGGGCTCTGTAAAATGTAGATAGGGATGTTGTTCTAAAGTATGGGGAGTGCCTGTGACAGGAAGTTGTCCCTCCAGCATCTTCCGGTTATTGTTGTGGCGAGGTCAGCTCACTACAGTGTGTGGCTCACTGTGACATGGATTCTCATAGGTGGAGCATAGCCATCAAGCCAGAGTTTGACATGGCTGTGTTGGTCAGCAGAGATCACCTCTGGGTAAACGAGATGCCACTGTGTAAAGCAGGAGTGTATCCAGTCTGGCAGCATAGGCCATATGTTGGAGGCCAGTATTCCCCTTGGTGAGGTACATTCGTGGACCCCCAGCTGATGGACATGTAGTCTGAGGTACATCCCACATAGATTATTATACCCTATGATGGGACTGATGAGTGAAGACTAAAGGGGCACTATAACCCCAGTATGTCTATATGGGAATCCTTTAGTAGTCAGATGGCTTACATAGAAGGATGTCCTAACTACTGTGGAGTTATGATTGTCACAGGGGAGATCACTATCTACCTTAGTCCACAGATACCCCACTACCTCATCTGTTTTAAAGAGGCCGCCACTCATGTGTTAATATGTGGGTGCCAATTCCACTTATGGAATGACCATGCAGTTAGTGGCACTTGGCTGGAGGCCATGTCAGTGGCACTCTGTGATATTCTCTGTGAGGCCACCTGAGGGATGTCCATGTCAACTGGACTATCAGTCATGGCTCCCAGTTTGCAGTCATTGCCAAACATGTTATGCCGTAGTCCACCTGTGTTTGCCTGTACATATGAGACATATATGCCAAACAGTAAGGCTCCCAGGACTGAGTCCTGTGGGACACCAGTCGTGACTGTTCAATAGTTGGACCTAGAGACCACTAGTCATACCATATGGGTTGTGTGTGTAAGCCAGTTGGCAACCCAACCTGTGATGTATGGGTGAATGCACAGGCTGGTGTGTTTATAGGTTCATAGGTTCATAGGTAGATACTAGGAGATATGCCCTAGGACATTTACAAGCCTAGCCAGAGTGTGTTTGGCTTTCACCACCCTTTTAGATTAGATGACTGGGCCCCAGTATAGTAGGTCACAGAAGATAGCCCATTTAAGGTTAGTTTAAAGTGCCCCTGTCTAGCAGTGACACAGAGGAGATCCCAGGGGTAAATCTACGGTCTCCAATCCAATCGTCAAGATTCTTCTTGAAGAGGGTCATTGAGGGGCTCTGCCTAACATGGATTGGGATTTTGTTCCAGAATGAGGGGAGCCTCTGGGATATGAATCTGTCTCTCCAGCATGTCCTATTTATTTCTCTGCTGAGGTTTAAGTCACTGGAGCGTGTAGCTCTAAGGGAGCTGGATTTCCTGAGGGGGAGCATGTCCATTAATTCTGGGTTGGACATGGCTTTACACGTCAGGCACAGATCACCTATGAGTAGGCAGTAAGCAACTGAGTAGAGCTGGAGATTCTTTAGTCTAACTGCATAGGGCATCTGCTTGAGACCCTTAATGCTCTTGCTGAGGTACTTTTGGGGTCTTTCTAGTTGTTTCAGGTGTCATGCTTGAAATTATTTTTTTCTGACTCGGCAAATAAGCTATTTGTGTCTGGCCATATAGACTGAAAAGCATGTGCAATTTGCTTTGCCACAGTAAGGACAGTTTGCATATGACATTAGATGAAGATTTCATCCAACATCACTGGAACATTTCATTAATAGAATCCTATAGATGCTTTTAAAACATTCCAAAGTACATGAAAACTGATAAACTACTGTATTAAGGTAACATGTTAGTATTATCCACCAGCACAGTCACATCAGTTTGCAGACACCATCCATCATCTTAACAGATAGACACACATAACTGCAAATTACAGAAGATTTAAAACATTGCACAGTACTTGAGCACTGCTAAACTACTGAATTAAGATATCATGTTAGTATTATCCATCAGCACAGTCACATCAGTTTGCAGACACCATCCATCAGACTAATAGATGCACACACATAACTGAATATTACAGATGATTTAAAACATTCCTCTGTACATGACCACTTGTAAACTACTGAATTAAGGTAACATGTTAGTATTATCCAATAGCACATTCACATCTGTCTGCAGACACCATCCATCAACTTAACAGATATACACACACATAACTGAATATTACAGATGATTTAAAACATTCCACAGTACATGAGCAACAATAAACTACTGCATTAAGGTAACATGTTAGTATTATCCACCAGCACAGTCACGTCAGTCTGCAGACACCATCCATCAAACTAATAGATGCACAGTAAATGTCTAGTAGCCAGCAATGAAATAAAATCTGACAATATTTCAATATCTTTAGCATTAATTGTGCCAACTGAAACCTGTTTTCAAATTGGTCAACCAGACCTGACAGTTTGTACAAGTGCAAATTTTTACTGTCAAAGATTGTATATAAAAATGTACTTGACAAGTAATGGAATAAAATCATTTGACAATATCACAATGTCTCTCGTCTTAAATATGTTTTCAAATTACTTGAGTGGACCTGATAGCTGAAAATAGTACACTGCTGTTCTGTAAAATTTAATTTAAAGGTACCACATCCATCTGTAACCCATAATGGCTAAGAAATATTGCCAATAAAATTCTGAGAAACCCGCTTGCTGTTGGTAAGTTGTATGCAAAGTTCAAGACGTCAGTCACTGTAGTAGTAACACTGCTTTCCTTTTTGGCCTCTGGGTCAGCATACAGCTGCAGAACCAGCACATCAAAATGTGTAGCTGTCTGAAGTATGTGGACTTGATGGCTGACCTGTGAAGAGCATGAAACACATCAGGGTATATAGTAATGTTAATGGAGAGTTGCTGCTACACTAGACCAAATGAGAACTTCTACACGTAAACATCAATGCACCTTGCAAAAAAGTTAATACTGTCTCATGACTGCAGATGAACGCTACACTAGCAACAGATCAACCAGGTTTCTTAAGGATAATTCAGCCTTCAATGGCAGTCAACTACACTACAAGGTGTCTTAACAGTATGACTTGGATTTTAATGCATTTAAACATTGAAAGAACTGGAGTGTTTTGTGGGAGTGACCCATCTGTGGGTGTGGCTCAAAAGGGATGTTCCTTGTGTTTGGTGTGGGTGGGGTTTAAGGGGCGCCAGAGCAGTACTTCGCCTAGGGTGCCGTTTCAGCTAAGGCCGGCCCTGCAGACACCATCCATCATGTTAACAGATACACACACATTACTGAATATTACAGATAATTTAAAACATTCCACAGTACATGAGCACTGATAAACTACTAAATTAAGGTAGAATGTTAGTATTATCCACCAGCACAGTCAAATCAGTCTGCAGACACCATCTGTCAACTTAACAGATACACAAATATAACTGAATAGTACAGATTATTTAAAACATTCCACACTACATGAGCACTGATAAACTACTGAAGTAAGGTAAGATGTTAGTATTATCAGCACAGCCAGGTCAATCTGCAGACACCATCCATCATCTTAAAAGATACACACACAACTGAATATTACAGATGATTTAACACATTCCACAGTACATGAACACTAAAAAACTACTGAATTAAGGTAAACTGTTAATATTATCCACCAGCACCATTTATTTTTATTTCCAATCCCTCCCTAAGCTAACTTGTTATTTAGCCTGAGCTTTCTCTCCCTCTAGTCTATTTTTACTTCCATAGAGACCCACTGAATATTACTGTAATCTCTGCTACTGCCCACTAGATATCACCCTTTCCCCATTAATATCTTTTTGTACCAGTTTTCTATTTCTACCCTATGCTGACTATTTCACCCCTCATATTCCTATCCCTTTCTTCTTCCACTCTTACCCTTTCCTCCTAAGCTACCCTACTTACTTGGCCTCAGCCAGCTTCTCTGATAATTTTTCCTTCCTCTTTCATTTACTTTGTATATCCCGCTCCGTTTGCCCTCACTCCACTCCTCTCCCTACCCCCAATTCCCCCCCATCCCCAGGGGTCCTAACCTTATAGTTCTATGGTCACACCCCTCATCCTTACCATCCTATCTCTCTCTTTCCTGCTAAACGTGAAACCCCTCCCATATGTATACCCCCCTCTCCTCCTCCCACCTCCTCTGTTATTACCTGCCCACCTATCCTGTGACTTGTATCCCTCCTTCCTGCTCTTTTATCCTTCCACCTACATACCTCAAATCCTTTACCCGCCTCTCCCCTTTCTTAACCCTTTAATATTCATAGCTCTCCTCCTTCCATACCCTTTATCACCCCTAGCTCTCCTCTTACATTTTCTATATTATTCTCCTTACTACCTCTTTTTGCCCTCATCTTGTATCCTTACTCTAGGTAACCTTTATTCTGGTTTCACTTCTAAAATGGCTCCCCATTCACCCACATTCTTTATACTCTCAGTATGACTCCTAACTACCTTATTTTCAGCTCACCTTGTTACCTTCTTTGAAAACTTACTTAATATCCACCCTCACAACCTAAAGAAATACACATCTTCACTCTTTACTTCTCTCACGTCATTCTCAAATGTTACTTCTACCCCCAGCTATCTTCTACCTAAGTTTTATAGGCACTCTCACCTAAACTATGCGACTCTCTCAGATAGAAAAATAAAATGGCCTTCTCTTCTTAAGAGCAAATTCACTTATAAACATGAAAATCCCACCTTACAAGATGGAGACATTCACCCCAACACTGGTCCCATACATCCCTCCCCTCAAGTATCCAGACCAGGCTCCAATAATACCTTCCTCATAGGGCATCTTAACATACGAAGTGTAAACAACAAAGTACCCTACCTGCATGCCCTCCTTGACACACACACGGTTTTGACATTTTCTGCCTAACAGAGACATGGCTCAAACCAGCCACTAAAGATCCTGAAATTATACCACAAGGCTACAATATACTTAGACTTGACCGATCAAAACGAAAAGGTGGTGGTGTAGCAATTCTATTTAAAAGTCACCTCAATATCTCCACCCTTCCAGCCTGTCCAACCCAAGGTAGTAAAGTAGAATCCATAATCTCTAAACTCCTACTAAGTCCTAAAAAATCCCTCTACATCATCTGCATGTACATACCTCCAGGTGACAACATACCCATCTTAGAAGACTTTCTTAGTTGGGTTTCCACCAACTTCCCTCAAGAAACCATAATTCTCGGTGACTTTAATATTGATTGGAATACTATTAATACTGAAAATCCATCCTCTCACATAAACCTAAATGGTTTCACCCAATCTATTACCTCTACTACAAGACTTAATAAGCCCAGTAAGAAAGAGAGTATCCTAGACTGGATAGTCACAAACAAAGTCAACATTACTTATAAAGTAGGAACTCTGCCAGATGACCTCAGTGACCACTGCTTAACTTATATTACAAGAGAAAAGACTGAGTGTCTAAATCCCCCTAATATAAGAAAAATACGTTCTACCAAACACTTCAAAATAGACCTATTTCAAAATGAACTCAAATCTTGTAATTGGAACCCCTTAAAATCACTTCCACTTACAGATGCAGTATCATTCTTTAACTCCACCTTCCTGGCCATTCTTGACAAACATGCTCCAGAGCATAGCATTAGAATGAAAGCTAATACAGCCCCTTGGCTCTCTCTTGAAACTAAAAAACTAATGCTCTCTAGAAACAAGGTCTGGGCCAAATGGAGACGCCTTAGAAACAACTCTGATTTTCTCTATTTTCCCAGCTTAGGAATCTTACCAAAAAAGCTATAATCACTGATAAAAGAAAATACCACTGTGAACTTCAAGAAACTAATTTCAATAAGCCTAAGCAATTCTGGTCATCAATCAACAGACTTCTTTCACCAGGAACAACCAAAACTCCATCCCCCCTTGATGCTGACCCTGACACCCCTCTCCTAACTGCAAATGCCTTTAACTCTTTCTTCTCCGAAACTTTTCAATCTCTTGCGAGACAACTGAATACCAACAACTTAAATCCCCCTAATAATCTAGTTGATTCTTCTTACAACTTTTCTCTACAACCTATCCCTACCTCCTTCATCCATAAACTAATTCACAAACTGAAACCTTGTACCGCCTTTGCTGACAAACTCCCTTCTCTTTATCTTCAAAAGGCTGCCAAAGAAATTGCTTACCCAATATCTATACTCATTAATAGGACAATCCATAAGGGAACCATCCCTGATATCTGGAAAGTCTCTCATATTATCCCGCTACACAAAGGTGGTAACTGTATTGACTACTCTAACTTCAGACCAATTGCTCTTCTGTCTCCCCTAGGAAAAATCATGGAGAAATGTATTCATCAGCAACTTGTACAGTATCTCTCCTTACACAACATAGTAGCTAACTGTCAACACAGCTTTAGACCTCATCATAGCACCACCACTGCCCTTCTGTCCTTTGTAGACACCATCAACAAAAATCCTAACAATAACCTTCTCTCCTCTGCTCTATTCATTGACCTCTCCAAAGCATTCAATATGGTCAACCACTCTTCCTTAATCCACATCCTTGAATCCCTCTCATTTGATAACCTTGCCATTAAATGGTTTAGTTCTTATCTGAATAACAGACAGCAAGCCGTTCTTTGGGATAAACACATCTCTTCATTACTGCCCATCTCCATCGGAGTCCCTCAAGGCTCTATTCTTGGTCCTCTTCTTTTCTCCCTCTATATTAATGATCTCCACACTGTAATCCCTCAAGCTACCTGTATTCAATATGCTGACGACTCTACCATCATATGTTCAGCCTCTTCCTCCACAGATTTAATCTCACTAACTCAAAAAATTTTTAATACAGTAGAAACATGGTTTACTAGATGGTACCTCCTTCTGAATGCTAAAAAAACTAAACTTCTCCTCTTCTCCCCCACCACTCGAACCTCTTCACCAAACTTCACCATCCTGTCTAACAATGCCACTGTCATCTCTCCTGACTCCACAACTAAACTGTTAGGTATAACCATTGATAACAATCTCACTTTTGATCAACACATCAACAACACCATCAAACTAGTGAACAGAAAAATAGGATCCTTATACCGTATTAAACCTTTTTAAACACCAACTACAAGAGCTACTATTGCCCACTCCCATCTTTTATCCACTCTCTTTTATGCCTCACCAATCTTAACCAACCTTAAGAAAACCAACCTAAACAAACTAGCTACCTGCTACCTACAATAACATTGCCCGCTTTGCCACAAGTAACCCTTTCAGAACCCATCACTGCCATAACTTCAAACTTCTAGGCTGGCTTGAACTACAAAACTACCTTGCAATCGCACAACTCACTATTGCCCACAAAATACTACACCAACCTGATAACACCCCTATACTCTCACAACTCTTAGTCCCCTACAGCAATCTTACCTCCCTTCGATCCTCCTGTAAACTCTTGGCCAGTTCTATTAAGACTAACAACTCAGCTGGTGACTCTTTATTTACTAATTCTCTAGGTAGAACTTGGAATCTCTTACCTAGGGATATTACACAGATTACTACCTTACCCCTCTTCAAAAAAAAAAAAATTAAACTATACTTCCAAAACCACTGGCTTTATTCTTGTAGTACACCAGACTAACTTCTCCTCTCCTTATCTCCCTCCTTTCTCCTACTACTATGTGTATCTTAGTCAGTCTAGCTAATACCTTCTATCCTTTGACCCCTGAACTTCTTTCCTCTCTCTAACCTTCTCCTTTTCTTTCTCTTCCCCCTCTTCTCTTTGCCTTCTCTGTCTCTTTCATTCCCTTATCTTCTGCCTTACCTCCTCTTCCTCTTTTCTAACTTGTGTGACACCCCTCTTCCTTATTTGTCCTGTGTACCCTAATCTCTCGCTATATTTTAATATGCTTTTTATTTCATTTTTCCAATTTTATATCCTCTCTAATTCACTTTGTATTTTGTCCTTATACAATTGTATGGCTTATCTATTTCTTGTTTGAGTTTATCAATTAATTAGTTTTTATTAACTTGTTATATTGTTGTATTCTTGTGTGGAGCTTTTCTCCCCGGGCCTCTACTGAAAATGGAAATATATCCAGCTAGACTAGCCCAGTCAACAAATGTAAAATAAAATGTAAAATAAAATAAATAAATCAACTTAACAGATCACACACATAACTGAATATTACAGATGATTTAAAACATTCCACAGCACATGTGCAACAATAAACTACTGAATTAAGGTACATGCTAATATTATCCATCAGCACAGTCAAGTCAGTCTTCAGACACCATCGATCAAACTAATAGATGCACACACATAACTGAGTATTACAGATGATTTAGAACATTCCACAGTACATGAGCCTGATAAACTACTGAATTAAGGTAATATGTTAGTATTATCCACGAGCACAGTCACGTCCATCTGCAGACACCATACAAAACTTAACAGATACAAACATAACTGAATATTACAGATGATTTAAATCATTCCACAGTACATGAGCACTGATAAACTACTGAATTAAGGTAACATGTTAACATTTTCCATCAGCACAGTCACGTCAGTCTACAGACACCATCCTTCAACATTAACAGATACACGCACATAATGATTCCACAGTACATGAGCACAGATGATTTAAAACATAACACAGTACATGAACACTTATAAACTACTGAATTAAGGTAACATGTTAGTATTATCCAATAGCACATTCACATCTGTCTGCAGACACCATCCATCAACTTAACAGATATACACACACATAACTGAATATTACAGATGATTTAAAACATTCCACAGTACATGAGCAACAATAAACTACTGCATTAAGGTAACATGTTAGTATTATCCACCAGCACAGTCACGTCAGTCTGCAGACACCATCCCTCAACTTAACAGATACACACACATAACTGAATATTACAGATGATTTAAAACATTCCACAGTACATGAGCACTGATAAACTACAAAGTTATGGTAACACGTTAGTATTATCCATCAGCACAGTAACGTCCATCTACAGACACCGTTCATCAAATTAACAGATACACACAGATAACTGTATATTACAGATGATTTAAAACATTCAACCCTACATGAGCACTGATAAACTACTGAATTAAGGTAACATGTTAATATTATACATCAGCACAGTCAAGTCAGTCTGAAGACACCATCCATCAGACTAATAGATGCACACACATAACTGAATATTACAGATGATTTAAAACATTCCACAGTACATGATGACTGATAAACTACAAAATTAACGTAACATGTTAGTATTATACACCAGCACAGTCATGTCCATCTGCAGACACCATTCGTCAACTTAAAAGGTACACACACATAACTGTATATTACAGATGATTTAAAACATTCCACAGTACATGAGGAATTATAAACTACTGAATTAAGGTAACAAGTTATTATTATCCCCCACCACAGTCATGTCAGTCTGCAGACACCATCCCTCAACTTAACAGATACACACACATACAGATGATTTAAAACATTCCACACTACATGAGCCCTGATGTTGTTGTTGTCTTTCGGCTTTTCCCAGTTAGCGGTCGTTACAGCGGAACTCCGGTCTGCTAATGATTGGCAGTAGATTTTCACAAAAGCCGAGGTGCCAGCTCCACATTTAACCTTCAATGAAGGCACGACCATTTACGTATGTCTTTCGAATGCCCACCCAACCGCAAGGAGGACATGCAGACTCCACACAGAAGGCACTCCCCGTGCTCCAGCCGGGAATTCAATGCGAGAACCTCTTGCTGTGAGGCAACAATGCTACCGCTGCATCATCGTGGAAGATTACTACTACATGAGCACTGATAAACTACTGATTTAAGGTAATATGTTAGCACTATCCACCAGAACAGTCAAGTGAGTCTGCAGACACCACCCATCACCTTAACAGATACAGACACATAACTGAATATTACAGATGATTTAAAACATTCCACAGTACATGAGCACTGATAAACTACTGAATTAAGGTAACATGATAGTTTTATCCACCAGCACAGTCAAGTCAGTCTGCAGATACCATCCATAACTTAACAGATACACACACATAGCTGAATATTAGAGATGATTAAAAGCATTCCACTTTACGTGAGCACTGATAAACTACAGAATTAAGGTAACATGTTGGTATTATCCATCGGCACAGTAACGTCAGTCTGAAGTCACCACCCATAAACATGATAGAAACACACATAACTGAATATTACAAATGATTTAGAACATTCCACAGTACATGAGCACTGATAAACTACTGAATTAAGGTAACATGTTAGTATTATCCATCGGCACAGTAACTTCAGTCTGAAGACACCACTCATCAGCCTGAAAGATACACACACAAATGAATACTACAGATGATTTAAAACATTACACATTACATGAGCAGTGATAAACTACTGAATTAAGGTAACATGTTAGTATTATCCATCAGCACAGTCATGTCAGTCTGCAGACACCATCCATCAACCTAATAGATACACACACATAACTGAATATTACAGATAATTTAAAACATTCCACAGTACATGAGCAACAATAAACTTCTGAATTAGGTAACATGTTATTACTATCAGCACAGTCAGGTCAGTCTGCAGACACCATCCATCAACTTAACAGATACACACACATAACTGAATATTACAGATGATTTAAAACATTCCACAGTACATGAGCACTGATAAATTACTGAATTAAGGTAACATGTTAGTATTATCCATCAGCACAGTCACGTCAGTCTGCAGTCACCATCCATTAACTTAACAGATAGACACACATAACTGAATATTACAGATGATTTAAAACATTCCACAGTACATGAGCAACAATAAACTACTGAATTAACCCCAGGATTCATGAAGCTTGCACCAGGTGCAGGCGTAGCATCAGCAATCTAACACCAAATATGGCCACCGCACAATTTAGCTATGAGCTGTTTCCACGTGCACTACCTGCGTACGCTATGCCTGCACAGCTCCCTGCGCCTGTATGCTAATCACCCCATGCACAGCAGTGTAGCATGCAAATGAAGGTATATAGCGATTCAGGAAGTGGTGCAGGTGTTGTGTAAGCATACACAAATGTAAACTGAAAAAAATGGTTTACATTTTTCAAACATAAAATCAGAGCAATGACAGCAGACCAAACTCATGTATTACACTGTTAATTTATGCCAATGGCTAAATATATAGCCACTGGCAAAAAAACAACATGCACAAAATATGAAAAAGAGCATTTAATATTATACCCACACTAATGCAAAGTTAATGTGCAGGGCATCGTTATAAAGGGGATCACAAGGAATATACAAAAATATAGAATAAAACTTCAATGAAACACATATCATGATTTCCCCATAATAGTCAATGGCAGGCATGCTACACCAAAATCATGGCGCAAGGGTTGCTAAGTGGCAGTGACAGTGTTATGCATAGTAGCTAGGAATTAGTAGGCAATGCCATGCAAATGAGAGGATTAATAGTGAGTCGCAGATTTCCCGCTGGTGTAAGGATGCACAAAACAGTGTAGCGTTATAACACCGAGGTGAGCCCTTGAGATAAAAATGACATCAAGAGAGCTATGTTTAGTGGAGAGTACACAAGGTAACCGAGTATGCATGTGAACAGAGATGAAAACATGCATAAACCTGGTAAATGGGTATGTGCGTTGCGCATTGCAGCTGAAACAGGAAGGATATAGGAAAGAAATAAGGAAATCCTGCAGCAGTGAAATTGGAGTACAAATGGCTAATTAGCACCTAGGAGCCTACAGTGGGCCATTGACAACAGCAAACAAGGTTGCAAGCAGCTACCTGCAGAACAGGGAAGGGGAGGGGCTGTTCTGCAAAGAAAACAGCAAAGTGTCAAAGCAGAACAAAGGCGATATTCAGTATATCAGCTACAAGGCACAATTTGCCATTACTGGGTAGGGAATGTACAAAACAAGAAAGATGGCAGGTGTATGCATGCCTGATAATGGGAGGGGATCCAGGTCTAAAAGTGATTTACAGGGCAACAGAGTAATCAAAGCAGGCAAGCAGATCTCCACAGTAAAGCCCCCATACTTGCAGTACTCATTGCAAAACCCATAATTAAGACATGCAGCAGCTGGAATAGTTCATACACACCCACATACATCAGCAGCATCCTTAGCATAATACTATAAAGTTTGAAAGCACCTCACACACATGTGTGTATTCCCATACACTCTGGACCAGTGGTATATACAGACGGGGAACTTTTATTATGTACATGTTAGGGGCTGCTATAGCTTTGATCCATCAGCATGTGTTGGAGACTGAAGGTGGTGTGGAGGATGATGCACACGACCACCGCAGGCACCAGAGGAGGAGGAAAGTGTTCAAACTCAGGCTAACCTACCAGGGGCAACATGATCTGGAAATAGTAGAGCATTACAGGGTGGACAGGGACACCTTACAGCATCTTGTGGACCTGTGCCTGCCACGCCTCACAGCCAGAACAAACAGAGGGAACCCATCCCAGTCGATACGAAGGTATGTGTAAGCCTGAGAATACTAGCTACAGGTACCTTTCAAAGACCATCTGGGGATATCATGGGGATCTCACAGACATCAGCATCCAGGGTACTACACCAGTTCCTGGATGCCATGTTACCACATGCCAATGAGTACATATACTTCCCCTGAATGCAGGAGGAGTTGGCCAACATTATGCGTCTCTTCCACTGTGTGGCAGAATACCCAGAGGTACTGGGTGCAATAGACTGCACGCACATACACGTCAAGTCACCACCCAGTGAGCAGGGAAGGCGCTACATAAACCGCAAGGGATACCCCTCCGTCAACTGCCAGATCATGTGCAATGCTAAGGGGATTATCATGGATGTGTGTGCTGGCAGCCCTGGAAGCTATAACGACTCCCACATCTGGCATGCCTCACAGCTGTATCAGTTATTTGCCAAGGGGGACATCCCAAATGTCCACCTGGTGGGGGATGCTGGCTATGCACTAGAACCGTGGATGATGACTCCCATCAGAAATGCACACACACCCATGCAGAAAAGCCATAATGAGGCACACGCACAAAACAGAATCATCACAGAGCATGTGTTTGGGATGCTTAAATCATGGTTCTGTTGCTTGGACATATCTGGTAGAGCCTTGCAGTACTCTCCAGGCACGTGTGTCCACATCTTCATAGTGTGTGCCATGCTACACAATATGGTCCTGCAGAAACAGCTGCCACAGATGCAGAGGTACTCAGACCATGAATACCCTGAGCCAGCCCCAGTAGGCAGATGGAGGCATGCCCAGTATGCCCATGCCTTGGCAAAGAGGGAACGTATAGCACACACAATGACAGTGTAGGCACCTAGGGACTGACACCCTTCTCTACTTGCACACACAGTAAAAATGGATGGCACACACACAAGACTACCTGTACATTGTCATGTATAGGCAGTCTACTGTGTGCATCCAACATAGGCAGCCCTCAACTATTGCACACACAACAGCCAGTGGCACAAGGTAAGTCAACACCTGAACAGTAAAGCAAGCTATCAGCATATTCAAATACTGTATGTATAGATTCATAGGTAGGTACTTGGCCAACTGCCAGAGGCCAGTCATAAGTCCAGCCAAAATGTGTCAGCGTTTGCCACCCCATTGAGTCATTAACTGTCCCTTTGTGGAGCAGAGCCAATGGCGGGATCCCTGGGATGCATCTACCGTTCCCCATCCACCCTTCAAGGATTCTCTTGCAGAGTGTTAGTGAGGGGCTCTGTAAAATGTAGATAGGGATGTTGTTCTAAAGTATGGGGAGTGTCTGTGACAGGAAGCTGTCCCTCCAGCATCTTCCGGTTATAGTTGTGGCGAGGTCAGCTCACTACAGTGTGTGACTCACTGTGACATGGATTCTCATAGGTGGAGCATAGCCATCAAGCCAGAGTTTGACATGGCTGTGTTGGTCAGTGGAGATCACCTCTGGGTAAACGAGATGCCACTGTGTAAAGCAGGAGTGTATCCAGTCTGGCAGCATAGGCCATATGTTGGAGGCCAGTATTCCCCTTGGTGAGGTACATTCGTGGACCCCCCAGCTGTTGGACGTGTAGTCTGAGGTACATCCCACATAGATTATTATACCCTATGATGGGACTGATGAGTGAAGACTAAAGGGGCACTATAACCCCAGTATGTCTATATGGGAATCCTTTAGTAGTCAGATGGCCTACATAGAAGGATGTCCTAACTACTGTGGAGTTATGATTGTCACAGGGGAGATCACTATCTACCTTAGTCCCCAGATACCCCACTACCTCATCTGTATTAAAAAGGCCGCCACTCATGTGTTAATATGTGGGTGCCAATTCCACTTATGGAATGACCATGCAGTTAGTGGCACTTGGCTGGAGGCCATGTCAGTGGCACCCTGTGATATTCTCTGTGAGGCCACCTGAGGGATGTCCATGTCAGCTGGACTATCAGTCATGGCTCCCAGTTTGCAGTCATTGCCAAACATGTTATGCCTTAGTCCACCTGTGTTTGCCTGTACATCTGAGACATATATGCCAAACAGTAAGGCTCCCAGGACTGAGTCCTGTGGGACACCAGTCGTGACTGTTCAATAGTTGGACCTAGAGACCACTAGTCATACCATATGGGTTGTGTGTGTAAGCCAGTTGGCAACCCAACCTGTGATGTATGGGTGAATGCACAGGCTGGTGTGTTTATAGGTTCATAGGTTCATAGGTAGATACTAGGCGATATGCCCTAGGACATTTACAAGCCTAGCCAGAGTGTGTTTGGCTTTCACCACCCTTTTAGATTAGATGACTGGGCCCCAGTATAGTAGGTCACAGAAGATAGCCCATTTAAGGTTAGTTTAAAGTGCCCCTGTCTAGCAGTGACACAGAGGAGATCCCAGGGGTAAATCTACGGTCTCCCATCCAATCGTCAAGATTCTTCTTGAAGAGGGTCATTGAGGGGCTCTGCCTAACATGGATTGGGATTTTGTTCCAGAATGAGGGGAGCCTCTGGGATATGAATCTGTCTCTCCAGCATGTCCTATTTATTTCTCTGATGAGGTTTAAGTCACTGGAGCATGTAGCTTTAAGGGATTTAAATTTCCTGAGGGGGAGCATGTCCATTAATTCTGGGTTGGACATGGCTTTACACGTCAGGCACAGATCACCTATGAGTAGGCAGTAAGCAACTGAGTAGAGCTGGAGTTTCTTTAGTCTAACTGCATAGGGCATCTGCTTGAGTCCCTTAATGCTCTTGCTGAGGTACTTTTGGGGTCTTTCTAGTTGTTTCAGGTGTCGGGTAAGGTACATCCCAAATGGGGCATTGTATTCAATTATGGGCCTGATGAGTGATGAGTAGAGGGGCACAATGACCTCTCTTGATCTAGATGTGAACCCTTTCATGATAAGGTGGGCTATATAGAAGGTCCTTCTAACCACTTTGGCAATGTGATTGTCAAAGGAAAGATTACTATCTACTTGGGCCCCCAGATCCCTAATTACTTCTTCTGTACTTAATGGACTACCACCTATGTGGTAATTTGTGGGCACTTTGTTTTTCCCAAAGGGGATGACTATACACTTTTTGGCATTTAGCTTCAGGCCATGGCTCTGGCACCAGTTATCCATCTCTGTGAGACCATTTTGGAGGATGCTTGTGTCAGTCGGTGAGTCGATTATGGCCCCCGTTTGCAGTTGTCTGCGAACTTGGTCAGCCAAAGTCTTCCTGTGTTAGCCTGTACCTCAGAGAAATATATACGGAACAAGAGAGGTCCCAGGACTGAGCCTTGTGGGACACCACTTGTAACTGGTTTAGAATCTGACATGGCACCTGCAAATTTGACCATGTGGGTTCTATCCCTAAGCCAGTTTGCAACCCATCTTGTGACATAGGGGTTGATATTTAAGCTGGTGAGCTTGTTTATGATGCCCGAGTGGGGTATTGTGTCGAAGGCTTTTGCGAGGCCAAGGTAGGCTGTGTGGACTACCTTCCCTTCATCTACGGCCTTGGTGACTGTTTCAAAGAAGTCGGCCAGGTTCAAGAGGCAAGATCTGCCCTTAACAAAGCTGAATTGGGTAGGATCCAGTGTTTGGAGGTTTCCAATGTCTTTGTTTATGAGTTCCATGATGATATGCTCCATAGCTTTGCAGACAAGACTAGTCAGGCTTATAGGGTGATAGTTACCGGGGTCCGTTGTGGCACCACCTTTATGGAGTTGGACCACTGTTGCTGTACGCCATTCTTTGGGTACATATCCTGTTGTAAGGCTGAGACTGAACAGTGATTTTAAGTGAGGGTTCAGTTCTTCTTGGAGCTCATGTAAAACACAGCCCGGGACACCGTCCAGTCCCATAGATGCTGTGTTTTTTGCTTTGGAGAGGGCAGCTCTCACCTGTGCATCTGTGATGTCAGGGGGGCTACACTTTGTTGGGATAGTCATTTGGGGGGGAAGGGGGCGAGAAGTTTGCACTGAACCTGTCTGCCAGGATGTTGGCAATGTCTGTGGGTTCAGTGTATTTTTTGTCATTTTGCACTAACTCAGAGCATATCTGGGAGTTTCCACCCAAGTTCCTGACATAACTAAAGAAGGCCTTATGATTATCTTTAGCATCTTGTGCAATTTTTCTTTCGAAGCTAGCCTTGGATGCTTTTATGAGGGATTGTAGTTTCTTGCTAGTACTGATCAGAGTTTCCTTCCCTTTTTGGGATTTTGCTCTTCCTCCTTCTGTTGTATAGCCTATTTATGGCTGGGGTCCACCAGACAGGTCTCCTGCCTTTGGAGGAGTGTGTCTTGGTTTTGTTTGGGATAGCACGATCTATGCATTCCTGTAAGTATCCATAGAATGCATTTGTAAGGGATTCTGCAGTTTGGGTCGTAATTTCCACTGGCCCGGGGGCTTTGTAGGATTCCATCTCAGTTCTGAGAAGTGTGAAGTTTGCTTTTGAGAAGTTTTTGACCGTGGTTTCCTTTGCTGGGGGTGTGGACGGGATATGGACATCCATAGTGATTAATTTATGGTCAGATCTTAATAAAGAAGGGTATACCTTATCAATAATACCTGAATGGGTCATGGTGTCAAAAGCCTTGGTGAGGTACAGGTAGTATGTGTGAACCACCTCCCCTGTCATCTAACGTCTTGGTGACTATATGTAAGATGTAAAACAGGTTCAGTAGGCATGAAATGCAGTCAACCAAGCTGACCTGGGTTGGGTCACGTGTCCGATGTTTACCAGTGTCATTGTTAATGAGTGCCATGAGGATGCATACCATACCACTGCAGACCAGGCTAGTCAGGCTTATGGGGTGGTAGTTACCATGGTCAGTTGTGATTCCCCCATGATGGAATGAATGGAATAACAGTTGCCATGCGCCATTGTATGGGCATGTAGCCTGTGGAGAGGCTAAGGTAGGAATGCATAATTAGGTGGGGGGCAGATTGTCATGTACAGTTTGCAAGATGCAGTCTGGGTCAACATCTGCCTCCATTGATGCTGTGTTCTGCTGTTAGAGAGGGCCATTTCCACCTGTGTGTCTCTGATGGTTGGGATACTGTACCTTACGGGTAGTGTTGTGGGCTCTTTAGGGGGTTAAGTATGCACCTCATGTATCTGCAAGGATGTTGGCAATATCAGTAGGGTCAACATATGTTGTGCTATGTTTCACTGGCACAGTGCAAATTTGTGTGTCACCATGTAGATCCTTGACATAGCCAAAGAAGGCTTTGTGGTTATCTTTTGAATGCTTGCGTATTCTCCTGCTGATGTTAGCCTTGGATGATGTCATGAGGGACCTACGTATTATACTAATAGTGATCACAGATGTCAGCCCTTTGTGGAATTTGCATGTGTCTGGAATACTGTCCTATGTCTGTAGTATAGCCTGCTTATTGCAGAGGTCCACCAGACTGGTGTCCTTGTCTAGGAGGAGTGAGTCTTGGTTTACCAGTAATGGCACGATCCATACATCTGTGTATGTGCCTATAGACTGCATTTTTAAATCTGTCTGTATCTGGAGCAGTGTTTTCCCTTAGCGTGGGGGCTGTGAAACCCCCACCCCTGTCACTAGTAGTGTAAATGTTGGTGTAGGAAAGGTATACAATGTGGTATCCATGGGTGGGGGAGATGCTAGGGTGTGGAAACAGTGAATAGTTCATGGTCAGATCTAACCAGTGACCGGTAAACCTCCACTGTGGTACACCTGTTGTCCATGTTGGTGATGACCACATCTAGTAGCTTCCACCCCACGTTAGGGAGGTTACCACCTGATACAGGGCATATGAGGGGATACATTCCAGGAAGCGCTGGTCCCGGAAGTGAGTACTGGAGTACGTGTCCCAGTTAATGGTATGGTAGTTAACATCGACCAATGCCAGGGTATGTGTTAGGACTGTCATGTTCTCCACTGTCTCCAGGTAGGTGGAGTGGAAGTCCTGGGTCATGGAGGGTGATTCGTAGCAGGCCACAGTCAACATTGTTGTTGTGGTGGATGTTAGCTGCACATGGATGATCACAGAGGTGCCATGCTGCCCCACTAACCTGGAGGTGTAGGTATCCCTGATGAATATGAATGCAGCCCTTCCATGTCTGTCAGTCAATGTTCTGTGGCTGAAATGTGTGGTATGGGTTGTAGTCTGGTAGTGCTTGTGTGCTATCAGGATCCTTAAGACAGATTGCAGTTAATGCACAGATGTTGATGTTGTCCATCCTGAGGAGTGCTGTGAGTGCATGCATGTTGTGATCACAACCCCTGGTGTTGAGTAGCGTAAACCACACTGAATCTGCTATTGTGCTGTTTATGTACTGGTTTTCACCTTTGAGACTCTCCTAAATAAGGCACCATTTTTGGCTTGCCCCCCTGCATAAACATAGATTTTATTTTGTTTTTAACGCACTTTAACGAAAGCGCTTTTCAGTGAAAAGCGCTTTCGTCAAAGTGTGTTCGGTGATAATGGATTTGGCCTTTTGCACTTTCATGCAAAAGTCTTAGATCCATATATATATATATATATATATATATATATATATATATATATATATATATATATATATATATATTATACAGTTACAGCAATAGCCATATATATAAGCATCTATGAACACACTTCGTGACACAGAACACTCCAAAGGAATTAGAGTGCACACAAAACACATGCAGCTCTAGTATCATAACAATTAATATTAACCTAAGTCACCATAGAAGAGGTGTTTGTTGTGCATGTGAAGATTGATGTGGGGAGGAATGATGGGTAATGCAATCATGCCTCAAGGAGGGCCTGGGTCAGATGTCCAATAAGTGAACTGGAGGGGCTTACATGGAGTATGGGGACAATATAAAAAGGGCACAAAGCAAGAACCATACTCATTCGTAATACACCCTGTCATGTCACATTGCAAAACCCACTTTCACATACATATGGATGTTAACATGTATCAGACAAATGTACACCAACTGATTGTCGCATATGTTGTCAGTAGTGAGGAATGTCTGTAGTACAATGTATATTCTCAACACCATAACATTTGTGCATATCTCAGATGCCGAAGTGGTAAGGTCAGTGACTGTGGTGTTGATTGTCCCCGGTTCAAATCCTGCAAGGGCTGTTGGGTTATTTTTGAGGGCCAGAATAAGGGCTTTTGGATGCAGGTGGATTAAAGCACTCTTAATCAGTTGTAAGTGGGTTACCACGTGTTTGCGCTATGGTTAGCGGCGCTGCTACATGGTAAACGGAGAAGTTCTTCACACTTCTGACCTTTGCTTAACGTCGCGCAGACCACAGGCAAACCTGCTCACAACCACATAAACCTGCTCACAACTACGTAAATGTGCATTATTCACACTTTCAATACCAGTTCCTACTCTGAGAGGTAAAATAATAACACCTTCCAGGAGTAGAACCCGCACCCATGTACTCCATCCTCCAATTAACCTAACACTAAGCTACCTGGGAAGTACCTATCCCAGATGTGTATGCAGACAGGTTAAAACACAAAAGGAAGGAATGTGTTGAAATAGGACAACCCGCCATTTACCCAATTATAGGCGTATGCTCATATATATATATATATATATATATATATATATATATAGAGAGAGACAGATACATAGAGACATGTCGATATATACAGGTCTACATATATATGTAGATTTATAGGTAGGTTAGAAACATCTACACATCTATGGAGGTACCGATAAATGTATGCAATAATATATATATATCTATATACATACACACACACACACACACACACACACATATATATATATATATATATATATATATATATATATATATAATACACACACACACATACACACACACATATATATATATATATATATATATATATATATATATATATACACACACATACATACATACATGTCTGTAGACAGCATCCAAAGTGGTCACATCTGAATATAAAATGGACCATAGCAATCACACATTCGGACCCCCCCCAAACAATATGAACATAACATAGGAAGAGTATATGCCAATACGCTGTTACAAATATGTTCTATGGACACAGACACCAACATAACTGCATTGATTGCAAATATCCATGACAGAATTACACAGACAGCTTTCTTTTTGCAAATCTTTATTACATTCCGATGTATTGTCAAAAGGATTCAATGACTAACAGTACCTGCATGCTATACAGGAAGCATTTAATAGTGCCTTAGTGAATCAGCCTGCATTTACCATAGTATTAGTCCACTAAGGGATAGACGTTCACATAGGGAAAGAACACCCACACACATATAGACGTTGTATAAAAGGGGTTGATACACACCTGCATGTGCTATGTACACCCACCAACATCTACCCCACAGCCGAAAAAATTACATCAATACATACTGTCATACCATAACCAATTGTGTAACTGCTGTACAACATCTGCTGAAACCTTAACATACCTGGACACAGACACACTAACATGGCCCTATGTGAAATAGATGCCTTTATACAATTGAGCAGATGCTGATGTAACAGGGTTTGTATGAACTAATCCTGTTTTAGAGGGCTGAAAGGTCTGTACACCAGGAAGTTTTACCGAGTACTGATTATAAACACAGTATGATACACAGTAACACCAAACTAAATATGTCTGGTAAGCACACTGTAAACCCCCTAACATTATATGCATAGCTATGTAGCCTTGAGCTGGTGAAACAACCTGGCCAGACTGACACATATGCAGAAGTATCAGGTACAGATAAACCCTGCACAAGTAGCAATGTTCAGAAATATAACAGCAGTACTCACATTTAGACCAACTCCTCCAGGCATTACACACAATATATTAGTGTTCGTCTCAATACAGCTGTTGCAATGGATTCCACAAAAATCCACGCTGTCTTCATCACAAGTAAGGCAAAGGGACAACACCCAAGTGGAGAACTCAATTATACTCCACTGTAACCATGGTATTGGCTAAGGCAGTAGCAGCGCAGCTAATGTGCATGCAATTAGCTACTTAAGAACACCAATTGTCCATCGGGATAGCACGTTACTGATCTGTAACTATAAAAGGTGCCTTGTCACACATTCAAACCATCTGTATCTACCTGTAGGACAATACAAAAAAATGGAAATAAGAAACGAAAATGAGTAGTACACTACTTAGCAACGTCTCCGATTAATAAGACGGTATGTATAACATGTAGTATGTTTGTGTATGTAGTATCTATACTGTAAGAATTACAGTGTAATCAATGCATATAGTGGAAATAGTTAACTTGTAGTGATATATTGTTGAGCAGTAGTAATGCTTGTAGTATTCTATGAGTGTACTGCTGTAGGTCACACGCCACACTCCACATACACCACAAGGGAAGCTATGGGCTTGGAACCCACCATTTTGCTTTCAGCCACTGTCAGGAGTGGTCCAACAAGTATGTGCTATAACAGGGCATAGTATATGTTGTTATATTGTAACAGTCGACATATGTATGGGTGTATAAGTAAGATGAACATGTGAAAGGTGGGCTTACCGTGCAAATATGGCGTGCATTGTGGGATATTGTGCCAATAACTGTGTAATGTACAGATGTCTAGGCAGATCTGTATTCTATTCTACATAGCAGTTCTGATATGTTATGCAAACAGTAGTTATATCTATTGGCAATTACAATACTCAGTGACAGGATACATAGCATTAGCAATCATCTGACAGGTTAGCAGCATGATAGCAAAGATAATTGGAAGAGCCAGGTAACTGTCCATGCACATAACACATGTAATATCCACCTTGCTACTATCATTTGCAAGCAATAACAACTGTGCATTTGTACATGTTATGCAAATGTGTAGTGACCCTTGTTACAGGGCTGGGCCAAATGGCTATGTGCACACCTACATAGAGTGGATATTGAGAGTACAGACACACTGGTTGAGCTACCAGGTTTGTGTAGCCCAACCTAACAGCTGCCTGCACATACTGTATGTAAGTTAGTGCACAGCACAGCACTGGTAATGAAACAGGTTGCACATCATCTTTAACTCCAGTGTAACATCTGCAGTAGAAATGTAAGATGTAGGAGACAGCTGCCCATGTGTAATAGCCGCATCATAGGTGATGGCTCACATTATCTGATTATATCCTTATCATGTTGATAGTGGCATCAGAGCCTACTGATACATGACTCTGTTTGGGGAGTGAGTGTCTGTGCCCAACAGAGCTCATGGTCCTGGTGGATATGTGAGTATATACCCAGAGAAGGAAACAGACCTGTAGACACATGCATCATCGGTAATCAACTAACAGGATGTGATGTGCTCCTCAGAAGAGGTTCGCTGCCAAGGGTAGCTACACTGTTTCCGTAATAGCCAGTGTTGTCATGTCCATAACACAAATAATTACATGTGAGCATCACTGTCTATAACATCTTCATAGGCAATACGTAAACTAAAGACAGTACTTGGTACTTGTAGTACTGACTGCTCATACAGGCATGTCCACTAGTTAGCTACTGGTGTCTCCTAATGTGAGCTTTGTGTATGTGGCCATTCTGGGGGAATGTAATCTCTATGCCATGTACACTGCCAGACCCACCTAACACCATGCCCCACACATTGTCTGGGATGCAGCTACAGGGGTAACCTGGATGGCAGCCCAGTCTACAGCCATGGGTGGACTGGACAGTCATGAGGTGTATGTTAACACATGAAGCTCATTAACACAACCAACACATACCCTTATCAGAACACAGTAAGGACACCCACACACACTACCGGTAATCACACACATTCACAGATGCATCTGAGTATCTGTCCAAACAAGTGACCACCCCAAGCAGGAAGAGACAGACACCGATATACACAAACTGTATGACATAGTATGCATAATTGTGCCACACCTCTGAACACATGACTGGAAACATGCTCAACAATACTCATTTGTGAGTGCAAACCCTAGCACTATGTTACACACCAACCTATACGAGGGCATACATACTGTCAGCTGCCTGTCTGACATGATTAGCCACATACTCATACACTCAGACCACCTATTGATATAGACACATGGCTCTGGCATGTTACATGTTGTTGTGCAGGACCTATGATGCAGTAGCCTGGACAGCATAGAAACACATTTAGGAACTGTCAGGTCTTGCAGGCCATGCAGGTATGTCCCAAAGCCTGGGTAGCATTCCACCACTGGCCAGAATGATATGGCAGTACAGGGACAAAAGGATTGTATTCCACAATTGTGTAATGTAGTGGTGCATGTCGCAGGGTATCCACTATCTGTTGTCCTGGGATAATATGGTTGAAAGACCATGATGCTTTGCCAGACATGGCCTGCACCTGTCACCCCTGGGAATCTGGATACAGCCTAGGGCTCATGCTTCCCCTATAGTGCCTTCATCATGCATGGTTCAGGTGAGGGTCCACTGCTGTTACAGGGACAGCCAAGCAAAACACTGCAGGTCTCGCTACACAATGATATATGTCAGAAACACTATACGGGCATACATATGTCAATCCCTAACATGGAGAACATATCTGTGCAGTGACTGAGACATGTTCAATGCTCCAGAGAGTACACCTGCATGACCATGTAATAACACATACCTCACCTCTTGCCCATTAGCCTTTATTGGAACACATGAGACGCAGGTGTGTTCATATTCCTGAAGGATATGTACACCCCCACACTAATTGCACTTGCATAACATCAGATGCATTATACTGAGCAACTACCTTTGTGTGTGGAATTCAAAAAGCACCTTGAGACAGATCACCCACCAGGCCGTGGACTTCCCAACTGCCATAATGTGCTGTTACTTGGGAAGAATAGGTCTGAGACAGAGCCATACTATTGGCTACTCTCAACTATTCCATTAAGAACTGTGAAATTCTCCTCATGTACCAACACCTGTGCTGAATGCATGTTGGATTCCATCAACCCCACTGACCTGGATCACAGTAGGGTTAAACAAACAGGGCTAATAGTATGCTACACATAGTTAGTGTCCAATGCCAATGTTATGTTCCCTAAGAGCAGAGCGGTGAGTGCCATGGCACCCATGTAGCTGGACAATGCATGTGCAAATGCTGAATACTACACAAATGAAACCTAAGCAGTCACATATGTGCAGTGATTGTGTCATTGAAACAGAACCAGGAGTCAACCCAACACAAGCAAGTAGGCAAACTGGTGGTACCATGCTTTAAACTGTACCACAGGAGGTAGTAACGG
The DNA here is from genome assembly GCF_019279795.1 of Protopterus annectens. Lineage (NCBI taxonomy): Eukaryota > Metazoa > Chordata > Ceratodontiformes > Protopteridae > Protopterus > Protopterus annectens. Next base: position 1,868,960,777 of record NC_056743.1, on the reverse strand, counting down.
TTGCAAGAGCGAACACACATGAGTGTAGGTGATCCCTGTTCAGCCTCAGTAAGATGCAGATACACCATATGAAACCATACAAAGCTACCATGAAACCAATCAGCCACATATTATGAGGCCAAGCATAGAGCATTCTATAGCTGTGTCATTAATCATAATGGCAATGACAAGACCTGCCATGCTGCACAGCACTATGGCATGGGAAGTACTGCACCTACAGAAATAGCACCTGCCCATCCTGATAGGGCCTTGGAGAACCTAAACCCACTCCCACCTCCCCCCACCACCAACAGGTACACTTAGTAATATATCCATGTACACTACAGGGCTCCTGTACTAACAACTATGCAGGTACAAGCTGCACTCTTGAATGCCACACATACAGCTTTCATGGGACCTGTCACCATCCCAGGGTGTATCCTACACAAATGTAAGAACATTCAGCTATCCACATACTCATCATGTCCAATCATAGCTCCATGTCAGGCTGTGTACACACCGAATGGTGCACAGCAACAGTTATCATATCCCCACAAAGGGGGAGACCCCATTGATAATGGGACATAGTGCACAACTACCCTGCAGAGTCTGGTCTGTATGGCCATGAACCGTGGTCAATGTAATTGATGTACTCGGTACAGATGTAGATGACAGTAGGGTTGATTCACACTGCATGTCATGACCTTGCCAGATCGTACGACACCATCACCCATACTATGTTCCAGCTACACTCAGTAAACTAGGTTCATAGTTTCATAGGTAGGTACTAGGCTATTGGCCCAAGGGCCTATGTAAGCCTAGCCAACAAGTTTACCTGCCTTACACCACCCAAGAAAGTTATTTTCCTGTGCCACTGTCGAGCAGAGACACAGAAGTGATCCCTGGGGTGTATTTCTTATTTCCCATCCACTCATCAAGATTTTTCTTGAAGAGTGCTAATGAAGAACTTTGCTTGACATAGATGGGTAACCTGTTCCAGAGTATGGGAAGTCTCTGGGACAGGAATCTATCCCTCCAGCATGTCCTGTTTATTGTGATGACAAGGTTTAGGTCCCTAGAGTGTGTAGCTTGGAGGGACTGGGATTTCTTTAGGTGTAGCATGTCCAACAGCTCAGGATTTGACATAGCTTTATATGTTAGGCAGAGATCACCTCAGAGTAGGCGATATGCTATGGAGTAAAGCTGGAGTTTTTTGAGGCAGTCAGTGTAGGGCATTTGTTTGAGGCCAGTAATCCTCTTTGTGAGGTACTTCTGTGGCCTTTCCAGTGCCTGCAGATGTCTTGTGAGGTACATTCCAAAAGGGCCGTTGTACTCTATAATGGGTCTAATGAGTTAATGAGTATCGAGTAGAGGAGAACAATGACTTCTTTTTCCCTGGATGAGAACCCTTTTATGAGGAGGTGTGCCACGTAGAAGGACTTCCTGACTACTGTGGCGATGTGACTATCAAAGGAGAGATTACTATCCACCTGGGTCTCAAGGACTCATCACTCATTCTGTGTTAAGTAGATTGCTGCCTATGTGGTAGTTCATGGGTACATAGTTTTTACCAAAGGGGATGACACTGCACTTTTTGGCATTGAGCTTGAGGCCATGGCTCTGACACCAGGCATCTGTTTCAGCGAGGCCCTTCTGTAGGATGTCCACATCATTTGGGGACTTGACTAGGGCCCCTAGTTTGCAGTCATCTGTGAACTTCATTAGCCAAAGGCCTTCTGTTTTAGCCTGTACTTCAGAGAAGTAGATACCAAACAGGAGAGGTCCCAGGATGGAACCCTGTGATACTCCACTTGTCACTGCTTTGAGGTCAGATTTGGAGTCTGCAACTTTTACAGTGTGAGTTCTGTGAGTGAGCCAGTTGGCAACCCATCTTGTGATGTAGGGATTTATACCTAATTTAGTGAGTTTAGCTATAATTCCCGAATGGGGGATGGTGTCAAAAGCCTTGGCGAGGTCAAGATAGGCTGTGTGAACCACCTTACCCTCATCTACGGCTTTGGTGACTGCCTCAAAGAAGTCAATTACGTTCAGGAGGCATGATCTGCCATTCACAAACCCGAACTGGGTGTAATCCAGAGTTTGGACATTACCAATGTTTTTGTTTTTGAGTTCCATGATGATACGTTCCATGGACTTGCAGACCAGGCTCTTCAGGCTAATAGGTCAATAGTTCCCGAGATCAGTGGTGACTCCCCCTTTGTGGAGTGGGATAACTGTTGCTGTGTACCATTTAGTGGGCACAAAGCCTAATGCAAGGCTATTATTGAACATGGTGCTTAAGTGGGGAGCCAGTTCGTTCTGAAGTTCATGTAAAACGCAGCCTGGGATGTTGTCCGGTCCCATGGATGCTGTGTTTTTGGCTTTAGAGAGTGCAGCTTTTACCTGCATAGTTGTGATTACAGGGGCTCTGCATTCTCCCTGTATAGATATGGGCCCTTTAGGGGGTGGAGGAGGTAAAGTTAGCACTGAATCTATCTGCCAGGATGTTGGCAATATCAGTTGGTTCTGTAATTTCCGTGCATTTGTGCTGTAACTCAGAGCAGATCTGGGTGTTGCCATTGAGATTCTTGACATAGCTATAGAATGCTTTGTGGTTGTCCTTAGAATTAGAGGTGATTTTGTTTTCGTAGCTAGCTTTGAAGGATCTTATAAGGGATTTCAGCTTCTTACTGAGGCTGACTAGGGAGCTCCTCCACTCATGGGATTCTATTCTCTTTTGCAACAGTTTCTTCCTTCTGTTGTACAGTTTGTTTATGGCAGGGGACCACCAGACTGGCTTCCTTTTTTGGAGGATAGTCTCTTGGTTCTGTTTGGGATAGCACGATCCATGCACTTGTGTAAGTGCTAATAGAGTGCATTTGTGTAGGATTCAGCAGTTATAACGTATTGTCCATCTGCATGGGTGTCATGAAGTTCACCACTTCTGTCTTAAGAAGCATGAAGGTGGCTTTGGCGAAATTCTTTACCGTGGTTTCCTTAATGGGGGGGTGGGGCGGGATGTGGATTTTAAGGGTGATTAGCTTATGGTCGAATCGGACCAACGAGGAGTTGATTTCAGGTGTGGAACACCGGTCACTCATGTTGGTAATGAATAGGTCTAGGATATTGTTGCCCCTGGTGGGGGTGTGGATAAGTTGATCCAGGGCACTGGAGTTTATGAATTCCAGAAAGTGTTGAGATAAGGAATTGGTAAACGAGCAGTTTTCCCAGTTAATGGTGGGGTAGTTGAAGTCACCCTTTATTAGGGTGTTTGGTTGAACCCTAATATTTTTCAGTACATCAAGAAAAGAGGAGTGGGAATCCTGGGGCATGGTGGGAGATCTGTAGCAAGCTACAATTTGGACTGCAGTTTTTCCCAGAGTTAGTTGCACTTGGATAACCTCGGATGCATTATGCTGAGCAACTAGCCTGGAGGTGTGGATATCCTTAATGAATATGGACACACCACCGCCTTTGGTGTTTCAGTCCAGGTTACATGGCTGAAAAGTGTGGTATGGGTTATAGCCTGGTAGTGCAGGGGTTCTCTCTGGGGCCTTGAACCAGGTCTCAGTTACTGCACAGATATCAATGTTCTTCATGTTAAGGAGTGCCTCGAGTGAGTGCATTTTGAGATTTAGATTTCTAGCATTGAGTAGCATTACCCTCAGTTTTTGCTTGCCTGTTCCTGTTATAGTGGTGAATTTGTTATTTGAACCTTACCTAAAAAAGGCACTATAGGGGCAGCAAGAGCCTTAGCCAGTATCCGGAATCCCAGGGATGACAGGTGCAGGCAATCTGTGGCAAAGCATCATGGTCTGTCGACCATGTCATCCCCAAGCAGACAGATACTGGATCCTCTTAGAATGACACCAGAAGCTTAGCCAATTGTTGAAGTCAATCATTTGTCCTTGTACTGTTGTATCATTCGGGGCGATGGCAGAATGCTACTCAGGGCTAGGGCCATACCTGCCTGGGCTACAAGCTCTTTCCTGTCTCTTTTCATGTAGTCCAGGGAGGTATGTCTCAGGTCATTCACACCAACATGGACAATGACAGAGTTATATTTATACTTGTTGTGGAGTGACATGAGTGCGTGGGTTATGTGGTGGATCTTGGCACCCGACAGGCAGCTGACAGTAACCTCCTCCTTGTTTTGCCTGGTGAGTGGGACATCAGTGTGCCTGACTATAGAGTCACCTACGACTAGTGTGTTGGGTACTTTGTTTTGCCTTATTGGCTGTGGTTGAGTGGCACACTGAGTCTGTGGGCTATGTGTCATTTGGGTTGTGTTGGGGGATGGAGGTTGCTTGCGTTTCTGCTTTGGAGGTCTCTGTTGCTTAGATAGATTATTATTGAGAGCCTCCGCGAATGTTTTTGTGTTACTATGTGTGGAGTTTGGTAGTGTAGATTTAGTGAGACTATGTGATGAGTGTGGTGTGGTGCAAATGTTTACCTTCTCATCATGACTGTCAAGTTCAGTCTTGGTTGGAGAGAGCTTTACCTCCAGTTTGGCTAGTTAAGTGCCACTCTCACAGGTTGTAGTGTTAGGTGTTAGGAGGAGAGGGTTGTCTGTGTACATGAAGCAATTTCTACATTGCCTCAAGATGCCCAGATTCATCAGATAGACAGGAGAGAACACTGGGAGCTGACTCTTGGACATGCCTGAATAAAAAACTATTTTCATCTAGATAAGTGATGAAAGTGGGCACAAGAGCTATTTTTCTCTAAGCAACTGAGAAAAGTAAGTACAAAACTGTTTTCATCTAGGTAATGAGGAAGGTTGAGTGCTATAGTAATTAGTAGCTTATTTAGTGCTTACAAGTTCTGAACAAGTGCTGAGCATGAATAAGCAAATTTAAGTGCTAAAACTAAGAATCTGTATCTGCACTAGACGAGTTACAGGACAGAAACAAATGCAAATGCAGGCTTTCAAATCAGAAAGTTGAAAGAGATGGAAAAGATTGCCCAAACGGCCAATAACTACAATTTATGGGCCAGAACCACTCTTTAAGTGGTAGGCAGGTTACCTAGTGCTTACCACTCCCACTGATAAGCTAGAAGGCTTCCCTCCAACACAGAAAGGCTTGGAGGGCTCAGAAGGTTACATACAGTCCTTGATACAGCAAATCTGTATTTGGAACACTAGTTACAGGAAAGGTAGGAAACAGGCTTACATTTATTTATTTATTTTTTTACAAAAAAGTAGCAAAAACAGTAGTAAAAACAATTCACATGCAGTGCAAGCTAGCACACTTGAGTTGTTGTTGTCTTTTGGCTTTTCCCGGTTAGGGGTCGCAACAGCGGAACTCCGGTCCGCTAATGATTGGCAGTAGATTTTCATGGTGCCGAGTTGCCAGCTCGACGCTCAACCTTCAACAAAGGCACACCCATTCACGCATGTCTTTCGAGACATGCTCCACACCACACAGAAGGCACTCCCTGCATACTAGCTGAGAATCGAACGGGAGAACCTCTTGCTGTGAGGCAACAATGCTACCGCTGCAGTATGTAGCAATATTAGACCAAACACAGTTTAAAAAATGCAATTAAATTAAAAAGGACTAAAAGCAAGTGCAAAAAGAGTTTATTAGGTAGAATGCGGTAAAGAGATGGGACTGGGGGAGTGTCCCAGATGAAATCTACAGTGGCCCGGGCAACTACAAAAGCCACCAAATTTAAACTACAAACCAAAAATAGGGAGGGTGGGTTGGACAAGACAGTTTCAACAGAGATCTAAGCAACAACTAACAGTGCAAACTCTAAAACCAAAAAAGTATACTCAGCTCTGTGTATTTACAGATCAGTCTGTCAGAACAGGGAGACAACAGTTTCAACAGAGATCTAAACAATAATTAACAAACTCTATATCCTAAATAAATATACGTATGTTTGCAGATAGTCTGGAAGGCAGTCTCTCAGAACACAGGTTCCAGCAATTAATATACCTATGTCACAGGAGTGTTTGGCAACTGGACTGCTGGCAGAACCCACATTACAGAGGGTGTCCGACGAATACACGCACATCAAACCAGTGCCAGCTACAGTAATACAGGGGTAATTCCTGGTACGCCCCCTCATTGGTATCTATACCACATAGACTAACACAGAAGGCATCAGCCTATTGATGTCTGCAAATGACTATGAACTAGGAGCAATAGTCAACTCATTGTGTGCTGCGTTCAACATACAGAAGGGCTTAGTGTGTCAGATGTGTGGTGTGTGATGTATGGCCACAGTCTGACAGCTAAGTATTGCATTGTCATCCCCTATGTTACAAACCCTGTACCCATTAACTACCACCTAGGCAGTGGCCAACATAATGGCAACTGTGTGTATGAGATGCAGATGGACAGTACTTCCCTTTGATAGTTACGTCACCACAAAAGACAGGTAGCCATATGTGGCACTCCTAATCATGACAGGGTACCATCCAGGTATAAAGAGAACTGCTCAGCTATACTCAATTCCCATGTGGCCCATAATAGATCACATATATCCTTTAAGGGTTAATGCCCATGTTTATATGACCTACACTGGCCTTCACAATCCCTAGCTACACTATGTAGCATGCAGCCTGCCCTGAATAAAGCCATGTTCAGCCCACAGGTGTTTGACATGCTACACTTAAAACATCCTGATCCCAAATAAACACATACGTCATGGACATCCACCTGTCTAGTACAAGGATCACAACATGCCTGACAGATCCTTGTCCCATACACTTAACATAGTCTTGCCATACTATGCATCCCTGTCCAGCAGAGCTGCACATCGCACCTCTATGTGACATTGTGTGATGACCGCATGCCAAACATACCAGTAACCATGTGTATCTGTTCTGTGGCACTGCTTGAACTGGCCACTGAATATTACCTGTCTGTTGCCTACAGCTAGGTAACCTGTCTGCCTAGACTCATAAATGTCCCAGGGCATATAGCCTACTACATCACTGTAACCATACATGCCATAGTTGATACCCAACCCTGCGAATGCCATCAGGCTAGCTATTGTCCCATGTGTTACACATGCGCAACACAGGCAATACATGTCAGGATGCTACACAGCTGTACAGTGCCATGTAGATGTATATGGCAAAACACATACATGCTTGCAAGTCTGCATGGTCACAGGTCATGTCCCTAACAGCTATGTATGACTATATATGTGGCATATACACAGCATTAAGGTCAATTGCATTAATGTGAACACATCCAGGCATGTGCTGATAGGTAAAGACACCGCTACAGGCAAACAGACATGCCACGTCAAGACAGCATCCACATGGTGTATGAGCAATGTCATCACATGACACACACATATATGGTGATAACATCACATCACATCACCAGTAGGTGTCAAATGTGCGAGACATATACACGTCAATGGTGTTAGTGTCATGCCGATCTACAAAGACGTATTTGTAAACTTAATAAATGTGATACACATGTATGCTCAGCTGTACTGCTGTACTTCTCTGTGAGTTACTGTGACCTGTCTCCATCGTTATGTCTTCCAGGTATGCCCCATACCTGCCTACTGCCATACAGCTGCTTGGAGGATGAGGTCCTTGTCCCATGCCTCCTTGACAACTACACGGTGCTCTTCAGCCATGTACCATAGGAAGCACAGCAGCGGGATGCCCTGTGGGAGGAACTCAGCAGGAGGGTAAATGATGTTGGCGGTCACAATCTCACCTATCAGTACTGACCAGATAAGACGGGCAAAATAGCATGCCCATGCAATCGCCAGGGAACAAGGTGCAACATGTGGGGGGGCACTCACCCAGCCCCCCACTCACACGTACCGAGTGGTAATTGGCCAAACTGGGGACACCTGCAGACCTCCATCCACAAGCATTAGCTGGTATTGTGGAGGTGGGTGTCTCTCAACCACCGAGCCTGGAGTTGCCTGGTAAGTCACTACTGCACATAAAACACAATCATATATCACATAGTTACATGTGTTACTGTACAATATGTAATGTAACATCATATGCAAGGCATGTATGTACACATGTCACATACTATAGTCTGCTATTCTATGTATGCACAGATGTGCATATTCCATAGGATAGTGTATTGTACTGGCTTATGTGCTAACATAGACATTGCACCCTGTATCTACCATACAGGTGTAGATAATCGTACTGCTGTGACACCCCAGTTTAGGTACTTCTGGCATTTTGCAGTGACAGCAGCCTGTGTCAGGTGAGATTGTTATTATTTACCAGGCTTGATACTGCATGGAACATATTAATTGCATGCTATCTGCCATAACACACGTACACATAATGTATGGTGGTCCTGGTAATGGACACTGGTCAGACCTGCAATGCATCACACTGTTTACCTATGTGAAACAATTGTAGACTATTTGAAACACCTACACTAAACCTTCCAAACTGTCATTGCCAGATGTATGGACAACAGTGAATACAATGGTGGAGGTGTGTTCCACTGTAGGGACAGGTACTACATATCAGCATTACACATGTTGGGAATATGAACAGTACTGTACAGAGAGCATATGTGTGCACACACACTTAATATGTTGGAGCTGGAGTATGGCCGGCCCACAGGATACACCCTTGTGGAGTATACCCTTGCTATGAACGGCACACACTGTCATGTGCTATCAGACATGTCCATGACATGTAGTGGGCTGACTGCAACACTGGTCAACTATCCCATGAAACAAGTCTCACATCCCATACATACTACCCTTTGTCTGCATAACCCTGTCCTCAGTGGAGCATATGACATCTATGGGTGTATGTCATATGGGATAGCACTGACATGTGAAAGACGATGGCCATCCCAACCATTGGACTGCACATGTGTACACATGGCCATGGAGGATGGTCAGAGACATGAAGCAAAACACACAGTAGAAGTGATGTACATGTGTCTACACCCTGTTGTACATTGGCTTGACACAATACAACTATGGCCTTTGTGTAATGGTGCTATTGCAGATGTGAAACACTAAACAGCAGACAGGCCTGTCACAGCTTGTGTAGGCATAACATGAAACCATGACATAACATGTACTGAACATCTGGAGTGTGTCACGACATGGAAGCATACACCTATACCGTATCCAAATACATGCATGTGTTGCACAACATACACATATATCCACATCCTGCCACAGATACAGTAGATTCACCTTGCTGGTGTCAGACATCACTGTCATGCCTGCTACTCATGTGTGTGAGGTACACAGATGGCATGTGGGACATAGAGAACTTGTACATTATCCATGTGTGGGCATAGTTGGCAGGTATCAGTAATATGGTTGCAGATGTGCAGGAGTGTCATTCTTATACCTTACTGTGACCTGTGTCACACATTTGACATTAGGGTTTATTGTGTATACACTTCGGTGACCTGGGTCACATTCTACATTAGATATGTAATGTATGTGAACATAGTCATGGCTATGAACTGTGCCAGTAGCTCACACTGTATAGCAATTGTGAAGTCACATGATGCCATGCAATGGCTATGCACATCAGCTCAATGTGCAGTATGTCCCTGCATATATGTAGGGTGGACAGACAACACTGCATCAGCTGAAGGCCCATGTTAGTATAACACGTACCTGCATTGGGACACCATTACCGTACTGTAGATTGGAAAGGACACCATTGTGTTACACATGTATGCATGTCATTCAACACGTCAGCAGAAGACATGTCATACTACATGTGATTGGCAAGGTCATATGCCTCCCAGCAAGCTGGTGTACTGTACACCTGTGCTGGTCTGTGGCACCAATGCAAAGTAGTGACAGCCATGTCAAACATGTGAGTATAGCCACATGCACAATGTCTAGACTTAGCTCAGGGGTAGGCAGAATAATGTTGAACAGACATGCACTGCTTTTGGGGGAGATATGCAAGCTTGGGCTCAGGCAAACATAGTATGCAGTTGACATACCCTACTGCTCATGTCCTCACACATAGGGGCGGTGGCCAACACAAAGCATCAGTGGCAGATGTACAAAGGTTGGCGATGGTCCATTAACATGTGGTGTATGTTGCACACACCATGGCAGTGCAGTGCAATTTTGCAAAGTACATGCACTGTGTTGCAGGTATGGGGCATAGGCTACTAACACAAAGGGTGCAATACAGGTATGTATGCTAACAACCACTATAATTATGTAAGGTGCATGCCATCTGCTATTCCACATGCATGCTATTGTGTGCAACTCAGGGATGTATGATTGCCACTATAATTGCCTAAGCTTTAACTATAATTGTCTATTCTGAATGCCATCCGCCATATCACATGCATGTAGCATGTGTGTCTGTGTGTGTCTGTGTCTGTCTGTGTCTGTGTGTGTGTGTCTGTCTGTCTGTGTGTGTCTGTATGCATCTCTGTGTGTCTCTGTGTCTGTGTGTGTCTCTGTGTGTCTCTGTGTGTGTCTCTGTGTGTCTCTGTGTGTGTGTGTGTGTGTGTGTGTGTGTGTGTGTGTGTGTGTGTGTGTGTGTGTGTGTGTGTGTGTGTGTGTGTGTGTGTGTGTGTCTGGTATAACTTGTAATGTACAGTTCTTGTCTTCATCTCACAGGTGTTGATGTAGGTGCGTTGCCCTCCTGTGGTCCACCTGATGTTAGTGTCACCACAGACTCTAGCAGTGATGATGATAGTATGACTGAGGCACAGGCAGAGTTGTCAGGGACTGAATCTGTGCCATTGGTTGCCATTCCACCAGTCTCCCCCTCAGCCTGGCACACAGTTCCCCTGCCTGCACATACCCCATCACCACCGGCCATACAGGAAGGACAGTTGGTGGGTTTTAGCATGGTACAGGGAAGTGCGGTGACTATGGAAGGTGTGCCTGCACACCATGCTCCCAGAGAGGTGATGTCCCACACAGTCATGTGTCCAGTGCTGCTCGTGGGAGGACCACTGGCCAACATGCCCCTGCAGGACCAAGCACATCAGCTGGTGTCACCAGATGCATGTTTCAGGCTGTAATGGAGGCACAGGCACGTGCTGAATGGCACAACAGAGACAGTCTGAGGCTTCAAAGGGCTGCTGTCCGTGCATTAACCAACAACATCCAGGCACCTGCAAATGCTCACCATCATCATGCAGATGTTATGGATAGATGATTGGGTGACATGGTGGGAGTCCTTGACTGTGGCATGTCAATCCTCCAGCGTGGAATGTCTGTGCTGAAAAATCTGGTGGGAGTGAGGCATCGAGCACATGGACGTAGGCCAGTTACATCACTTGTTGAAGGTCTACATGACATGCTACTGCACATGCCCCCTCCCATAGTGGCTATAGCAGCAGCAGTGCACTCCACACCAGGATGCAGCAGGCCATGTGCACGTGGTCCTGGATGGTCCCAAGAGGGACACAATTCCAGTGGACATGTGTCATCAGACGGTACCCAATCTGGACCTCTGCCTGGTAGTGCCCATGCAACCCCTGTTAGGTGCATGTCACATGGCCGTGGCCAGACACCATGAACTGTGACATCTGACTTGTATATTCTGCAGCTGTCAATATTACCCCTGTGTAGGCCAGCCTCATGCCAGACCTGTGTGCATACATACACACACAATGGAAACAAATGTAGGGCACCTCAACACACACACGCATAACATCCACAAATGCCCAATGATATCACAGGCCCTAACACACATGCATGATGTCATTCAATGGCACAGCCTAGGCCTCTGGCAAACATTATCACTCTGTGCATATGATGATGCCTATGCTGCATTCCTGTCATCCACACCATTGGTGCAGGGACATGTTCATATGGTCTGATGCACAGGGTGAACATACTAGGATGACAATTGTAGGATAATATTGTTGATTAGTGTTGGCAGGCAGCAGACATAACATGTATTGCAGTTTTGGAATGCATTTTGTACGTCTGACAGCATGTATCATGTTTAACAATACTAACAGCATGTTGATCCTGATGTTCTGCCTTCCTCTTTCAGGTGTACTTGCATGTGCCAGGAGATGTTGGTGTATGCGGGAGTCCCATATGTACATGTTGGCTACCCACAGGTCAGTATGACAATACCTGCATGCACTTTGTAGCTTCCACAACACAGTTATATTCTCCCATGTTTTAATTATGTTTACTGTTCTAATGATTCAAGTGCATGGTAGCTGTTTAGTAAGCTACTGTGTTCAGAGCCGTCACATCCACAGTGGGAGACATCACACATATAGTTACCTGGAGCACAGCGTGGCTAAAAGTGTGGTATGCTGGATGACAATGGTAAAGGCCGGTGGAAATAGTGGCATCAGATTGGGAAGCAGTAATACCCACTGCCATGACAGCATGCAAACATAGACACACCCACACATTCAGGGAGTCCAGACACAGTAACACACACTCTGACACACACACACAGTTGCCAGTGTTTGGATGTCAACCCCTGCCTATGTGCATATCATCATTATAGTACTACACAATTACAAGATGCGCCACAGAGATTACACATGTACAGGTAGTTGGAATGTCCTAAGATCAAGGACATCGACAGGGATACTAAAGTGCAGTGAGTGTATGTGGGGAGGGGGTTCCATCAGTAGGCTATGTAACAACAGGTCACATCCCAGGGCATACATGTTAACAGGCGGTTTGTATGCCTGTCTACGATTGATGTTATCAACAGGCATGCTACACTGCTTTGAGTGGATGGGGGGAAGGGGCATTAACATTCCACTATGGTAACATACAGACTCACTCCAGGTATCAGACAGCCATACACACACACACACACACACACACACACACACACACACACACACACACACACACCGGCATTCACAAATATATACACCTATGTCACACACATACAGACACTTTACATGTGTGTGGTTCAACCACCTGTCTATGGCTTTCTTTCTACACTTCACTTTGTACTGATGTCTCCAACAGTGTTCAGGAGAGTGATAACATATGGGATGTATTCCCAACCATACGTGACATATATGGGCACACACCCATATGTGCCAGTACTGTGAATAAAACACATGGCTATCTCATGATAGGTACTACAGCAGTACAGCACTATCACATCTGGTACAATGCTTACTGACTCTTTCCTATGACAACTGTGCTGATATATGCACAATATATGCAGAGGGGAGGTATTACTGTTACAGGTGTCATGGGGTTTGCCTTCGGTGTCACCCTTACAGCATTCTACATTGTCTGTCTTCCACTTCAATTAACAAATCTGACCTTAGCAGGTTCACAGGTTATTGTAGGCCTGGTTGTAACACACCAGTGAGCTGTCCTCAGTAATCATTCATCTGCAAAGAAGCCCCACCACTTAGTAGTCATGTCCAAACATCAGTCCATACCTCATGTATGGCTTACTGTACTTAGAGCATATCACCATATACAGTTGGCAATGTTGAGACTGTATTGCAACAGCATGATGTACTAAGACAACAGTCACCTTCAGACATCAGACACTGCACACACATGGAATCTACACAAAAAGCAATACATGTACACATATGCAGTCCACATCAGTACGTGCACTAGCAGGTCAAGAGGAAACAGTTCACATATCCCCCACACCATGTGTGAAACATAGCCAAGCATCTGTGACTTGTAAACATCTCACCCCAGCATGTACTGTCTATTGTGGTACATGGGGTATATGTAGGAGCTGCGGCCACACATGGCTGAACATGTCATGAACATATCACCTGTGACTACTCAGGAACATACAGTGCAGAGCTGGATTTTCCTGAGTCTGTCAATACAGGCCTTGTGTAGGTCTTATGGTCCTGTTATTTGGGTATGTTTGTAGGCATTGCATTAGGTGGGCATGTCTAAAGACATACATGCCACATGGGGTGTTGTATGATATGATAGGTGTCATGGGTGACCAGTAGAGATGGGATATTACCTCTGTCAACATAGATATAGAACCTTATGTACTGCTAACATGCTATTTGCCATGTGCATGTGTGTAATGGCTGTAGCCACCTGTATGTAGAAAGGTAAATGAAAGCTATGGTAATGTGATATATGTTGTATGAGTGTGGGATGTACATATCCAGGGCAGGTATGGTTAGGTCATATCCAACCATGAGGGTGTTGGTTACTGGTGTACAGCAACAGTCGATCGTGTTAATGCTAACAACATCTGAGGGGCCCTGGTATGTGTACAACTGAGCAGGTTACAAACAGTGGTATTATTGCATTGCATAACACATTATGCAGCTATGTCTGTACATGGGTACATTGCACAGCTGATGTAGGCCTAGGTACAGTCCACCAATTGAGGGTTATCTGGTGGTCTACCATAATATGTCATACCACATATTGATGTGTGTTGGTAGTCTGGGAACAAGGTGGTGGGTGTATATGTGGATACAACCTAGGATGCTGCATTTGCCACTGTCACCTGTACCTGACTCATCTTTGATGTGTTATGTCAGAGTAGTGGCCCGTCCATGTGAGTAGCCTTTATGAATATGTGTACACCACCTGGTATGGTCCATACCACTGTTATAGCCCCTAAGTCTGGATCTGAGTTATATGGTGGTAGTGCAATTGTGCACTACAGAGCTTTCAGCCAGGTGTTCCTCACTGCACAGATGTCGGTATTCCCCACTGTAGGTTCTACATTGAGCTAATGGATTACTAAAGCCACACATCTAGCACGGGTTAGCATAGGCATCCAATGCAATTGTCATGTAGGTGTTGGGTGTTACTTCTGTGTGTAGGACATTTGCCTTGGAATGCGGCTATATGGGTAAATGCGACCTAGGTATTATCCACCTACATGTGTAACATGGATGCTTTTGCTCTGTGTTGAAGGCTTGTCATACGGTCATGACAGGCCAGAATGACAGACACTGGATGACCTCATAATAACAGCAGGACATTGGCTCATTATTCTGGTCTAGCAGTTGCCACCTGTACAATGACATCACTGCGAGTGGCATTCATGTGCTTGGTAGCAAATGCCCCATGTAAGGTGATGGACAGCAGCAGAACTTGTGTATATGATCAAAGGGAGAAATACTTAGGGTAGCGGTCCTGGTAATAATGACAACTACTACCACAGCCTGGAGAGGTCATCTTGTCATCTGCACCTCATTACCATTACACAAGGTGGCTCACACATTATGCTTGCACATGCCACTGTTCCACATATAATGCCACTGTCCACAACCTGCTATCAATGTATGCCTTTCAGGGCAGCAAGGTGTGTGAGACATGCTGTAGGTAGCATCCGCCTGTGCGACCCAGGTAACCTATTGACTGTCATATCCACACATGCATGAATGTGTATACATAACATATATATGTCAGTATGTCATGTACATGCATGCATGTGTATCACACAGCACAGACACAGATATATCATTTACAGGCCACATACAGGTATCAGGTAGTAAACCAGTATGATGTGCATATATACTGATAGGTAAGATTTACCTAGCTGTTAACCTGTGTGTTTAAAGTAGGAGTCCATTACAATGTGTGCAGTACATGTAAGTGTTTGAGCATGCACACTGTGGCCCTCAGTGCTTAGAATCAGAGTGCATCCCAGACAGCCCTGTGCTACTAAGTGTATGAGCATGCCCACTGTAACCCTGTATAGTGATACTAGTTGTCCATTCTGCAGATGGCCATACTCCGGTCCAGGTTCCTGTTGTGCTACAACTATACCTCTCAGGCCTACCTGCGGATGATGTGTCTTGTTTGTGCAATGGATACCTACTTTTAACACACAGGTCTACAGCTATGTACTTCATGACTGTCAGTCTCACTGGTGTCGTCCTCAATTGTAGAGAGGCAGTCTGACTACCTTGGAATGTGTGATCCCTGTGGTGCATCTCGTAACTGCGTAGTACTGTAATCATGAGCATTAGATAGGCAGGAGTTCTGATCCCACCACTGGCAACTGTTTGTGCGTGTGACAGCAGATGCCTGTGTGTGTGTCTCAGCAAAAGCCTGAGTGTGTGTGTGTCAGCAAATGGATGAGTGTGGTTGTGTGCATATATGTGTCAGCATCCTGTCATGACAGTGGGTTTTGCTGCATTCCAAAGCGATACCTCCTTTTGCACTGGCCTTTATCCTTGTCAACTGCTAAACTTCTCTCTTCCCCCTCCCCACTGCGAGTAATCGGTCCTGTGATGTCACCCAGCTCAGACGTGGAATCAGTACATGTAAGTGTATGTGTTCTGTGGCACATACTCCAACTGCATACCACTGTACTAGTTACCTTAACAGAGGCATGATGTGTATGCGCAATACTGGCATGTGTGTGCGTGTTTGTGTGTGTGACTACCCTGTAGCCAGGCATACACATGTGTAATGTATTTTAGCACACCATGGTAGCCAACCATGGTGACCGGTGTCTACAAAGTATTACATAGTTAGGAATTGTAAAGAATACACAGTCATGCACAACTACAGTTGGGTATGTTATTTTCCTGTGCCACTGTTGAGCAGTGACACAGAAGTGGTCGCAGTGGTGTAGGTCCATACCCATCATTCCCCCATCCTAACTCCACAATCCCTGGGGTAGATTACAATAGCCATCATTCCCCACCCCAAACTCCACATACACAACAACCATCCCTTCTCTGGCGGACTGCTTATGATTTAAATTTTATGACACAGGCGATGCC